>NC_086103.1:113829869-114131535 GCF_963921235.1 Mobula hypostoma | reverse complement strand
CCCTAGTAAGGTAGCGGTTAGCGCAAAGCGATTACAGCTCGGGGCTTTCCGGAATTTGGAGTTCAGTTTCAGTAACGTTCTGTAAGGAGTCTCTGTACGTCCTCCCTTTGGGATTTGTGGGTTTCCTCCAGGTCCTCCAGTTTCCTCCCAAGTCCAAAGCCATACCGGGTAGGTTAATTGGTAATTGTAAATTGTCCCATGACTAGGTTAGGATTAATTGGTTTGTCAGGGTTTGCTGGGGCAGTGTACCTCGAGGAGCTGGAACGACCAACTCTGTGCTGTATCACTAAAATAAATAAAACTAAATAAATAATGAGCATTCCACCATCTGGCCTGGCGTTCCATTTGCTCCTACTGTGCAATAAGGAAGAAAGAAAACTTAAAGGAAAAAATCTACCTATAGCCTCTGCCTCTCCTTGCTGAGCCCTTTATGAACCAAAGTCTGAACTCCCCACTCCAACACTGGACCCGTCACACAATGGCCACTCCCATAATGACTGCTCCACTTAAACTTAGCTTCTTTTTATTGGCCATTGCCAAGTGCCTAATTGTGCAGAATCCAAAGCCTCCTCAGGAATTGTTGTGTACAGGAAGTCCCTCCTGCCCCCACTTGCTTCTTTTGAACACTCTCTCCTGGTACGCAATCCGATGTCTTTTCAGGAGCTATGGCATGGCAGAATCCTATTAATTTTTCCAATTGGCTTTGAAATATGCTGGACAGTAATCATCAGTAGTGAAAGAGCTGGAAGGTGAGAATGGGGAAAAAATGGGACATGAAATAAAACAAATGGAATCAAAAATATGATTTTTGTTTTATGATATAAGTTATTGGCAGCATGCATTGATATGCAGTTGATACTATTGTTGACTTTTGGTCTGATTAACCAAAAGTACCCTTTTTTTATTACCAAACAGTAAAGCAGCACTGTGTACATACATCTACTGATGCTTCTGGACACATCTTCAGTGATGTTCCTGGAATCATCGGGTGTTTCGGGTCTTTCAACATTATACAACCTCCTCCAGGTGACCCAGCCGGGGCTGATCAGACCCCAGTTTTTGTCCAGATGGCTAGCTACTTATGACTCCATGGCTCCCCTCTTTTGAGCCACAGCCATCTTGAGGCCCGCTCTGCCACATCGGTGGTACTGCGGATGGCTCTCCTCTTCCTCTCTCTCTCGATGCCCAAATTGCTGAAGGCTCTAACTAAAGAACGGGCTACAAATCCCCTACAACCAACCTCCACTGGGAGACACCTCGCTCTCCATCCAGCCTGCTGACAGTTGCTGACCAGTCCTGCATACAAGTACACTTTTTGTTTAAGTACAAAAATGTAAAGCAGCACTGAACTGAATTAAAAATAAGAACAGGTTCAGACACAAGTAACTGCAGATGCTGGAAATCTGGAGCAATACACAAAATGCTGGAGGAACTCAGTGGTCAATCAGCATCTATCAAACTAAATGAACAGTCAACATTTCAGGTCAAGACCCTTCAGGGGAGATAGGCAGCAGGTGGGGATGGAGTGTGCACAAGAGCTGAGGGAAGTGTGTTGGTAAGGGAGGGCAAAAGTGGGAATGATGCAGGAAGCTGGGGGGTAGAGAAGTGGAAGTGACAAAGGGCTGGAATCTGATAGTAGAGATCAATGGACCGTTGAATAAAGGGAAGGAGGTGAGGATGGGAACCAGAAGGTGGAATGTGTGGGTAATGGGCATATCAGGAGGTCTAATAGATAGGGCGATGGGGTCGGTGGGATAAAGGAATAAAAGGCGATAGAGGGGAATGGTTTCCAGAAGGTAGAGAAATTGATGTATACGCTGACAGGTTGGAGACCACTAAGGTGAAATATGAGGTGCTCTCCACTAGCCCTTCTTCGCATGGAACCACCTATCATCTGTCAGTTCTTGTGCAATCCCTTCCCCCGTCTTTTCATAGCGGTTATTTCCCCTCTTTGTAGTCCTGATAAAGGGTTTTGTCCTGAAACTTTGACTATTAATTTTCTTTCCATAGTTACTGTCTGACCTGCAGAGTTCTAGCATTTTGTATGTTACTACAGAAAAATCCAAGTCTACTGTTATCAGTATATGTATGCACATATAAGGTTTCCCAAGTGCCCCCGCCCCCCCCCAACTGCATTCCCAGAAAATAGTCCTCATTATGATTTTCCATAATACAATTCTATGTCGCCTCGGCATGTGCCTGCCCCCACGCCATGTAGCTCTGTAAGAGTTAATTTTAATTTGCATCCACATACAAGTTACCAAGGAGGAAGGATTGCTGAACATTAGTTAAGGTGAATAAATCCCTGGGCTGTGACGAAGTGTATCCTCAGTCCTTATGAGAAGCTAAGGAAGAAGTTGCTGAGGCTCTTGCTTTTTGCTTTATCTTTAGCCACAGGCAGCATTCTGGAAGATAGGAACTGTTGTATGATTATTTCAGAAGGGCAGCAAAGACAAGTCAGGGTAGTGAATCTGGCATCAGTGGCGGGTAAGCTACTGGTGGGGATAATGAGGGATGGGATCTACAGGTTCTTGATTAGTAAGGAGCAGGAGAACGGGGTGAGAGTGAAATATTGAATCAGCTATGATTGAATGCTGGAGCCTATTTCTAGTTTTGGTCACCTTGTTTATTACAAAGACATTGCGAAGCTGCAAGCACCAAATGCTGGAGGAACTTAGCAGGTCAGGAAACATCTATGGAAATGAATGAACAGGACGTTTCAGGCTAAGACCTTTCATCAGGTGGAGATGCCAGGATAAGAAAGTAGGGGGAAGGAGAACAAGCTAGAAACATAGAAAACCTACAGCACAATATAGGCCCTTAGGCCTACAAAGCTGTGCCGAATATGACCTTACCTTAGAAATTACCTAGGGTTACCCATAGCCCTCTATTTTTCTAAGCTCCATGTACCTAACCTGCAGTCTCTTAAAAGACCCTATTGCCGGCACACGCACTCACCACTCTCCGTGTGAAAAAAACCAAAACAAAACAAAAACAAAACTCTTGCCCCTGACATCTCCTCTGTACTTACTCCCAAGTACCTTAAAGCTGTGCCCTCTTGTGTTAGCCATTTCAGTCCTGGGAAAAAGCCTCTGACTATCCACATAATCAATGCCTCTCATCATTTCATACACCTCTATCAGATCATCTCTCATCCTCTGCTGCTCCAAGGAGAAAAAGCGAAGTTCACTAAAGCATGCTCCCCAATCCAGGCAACATTCTTGTAAATCTCCTCGGCACCCCTTCTACAGTTTCCACATTCTTCCTGTAGTGAGGTGACCAGAATTGAGCACAGTACTCCAAGTGGGGTCTGACCAGGGTCCTATATAGCTGTAACATTACTTCTTGGCTCTTAAACTCAATTTGAGAAGGTGGTAGATGAAGCCAGATAGGTAGGGATGAAGTGAGAAGCTGGGTGGTGATAAGTGCAAAGGCAAAGGACTAGCAGGGATAAGTGCCAGGAGGGCTATTAGTGGGAAAGGATGAATGGACAAGGGAATCACAGAGGGTCAGCCCCTGAAGATACCACAGAGTAGGAGGGTGGTAAACACGTGTGTGGTGGTAGGGTCCTGTTGAAGATGGCAGAACCTGCAGACAATGACGAGTTGGATGCAGAGGCTCATGGGGTGATAGGTAAGAATGAGAGGAATTCTATCTCTGTTAAGCTGGTGGAAAGATAGGGTGAGCATGGATGTCTGGGAAATGGAGGAGATGTGGGTGAGGGCAGCATCGATGGTGGAGGAAGGGAAATGCTGTTCTTTGAGGAAGGAGGACTCAGTGCCCTCTGCCACTTACCCCTGCAAGCAGCAGAAGTGCTACACCTGCCCATTCACCTCCTCCCTCACCACCATTCAGAGTCACAAACAGTCCTTCCAGGTGAGGTAACACTTTACCTGTGAATCTGTTGGGATCATCTACTCAATCTGGTGCTCCCAATGCGGCTCCAGTACTTTGGTGAGACCTGTCGTAGACTAGGGGACCACTTTGTCGAGGACTCAGCTCCATCTGCAAAAAGCGGAATTTACCAGTGGCCAACCACTTTTATTCTAATCCCCATTCCGGTTTCGGCATGTCGGTTCATGGCCTCCTCTTTTGCCATGGTGAGGCCACCCTCAGGTTGGAGTAGCAGCACCTCATATTCTGTCTAGGTAGCCTCCAACTTGATGGCATGAACATTGATTTCTCCAACTTTTGAAAATTTTTTTTCCCTCTCACCCTTCCTTCTTCATTTTCCCACTCAGACCTCTGGCCTCTTACGTCTTCTTCTCACCTGCCTTTCACCTCCCTCAGTGCCCCTTCTCCTTCCTTTTCTCCAGTAGTCCGTTCTCTTCTCCTGTCAGTTGTCCTATTTTCCAGCCTGTTGCCTTTTCCACTTATCACTTCCCAGCTTCTTACTTCATCCCTCCCTTCCCCACCCACCTAGCCTCACCTATCATCTTCTAGTATGTCCTCTTCTCCCTCCCCCCCCCCCATCTTCTTCTTCAGGCATCTTCTCTCTTCCTTTCCAGTCCTGTTGAAGGGTCTCAGCCCAAAATGTCCTGTATGTTCATTTCCACAGATGCTGCCTGACCTGCTGAGTTCCTCCTGCATTTTGTGTATGTTGCCTTGGATTTCCAGCATCTACAGGATATCTTGTGTTTATAAACCTGTAAAGGAGATTGCCAGGCTTGAGATCCTGACTTTTAGAGAGAGTTAGGCTAAGACTTTATTTCTTGGCATGTAGGCTACTGAAAGGTAACATAGATAGGGTGAATACAAATGGTCTTTTTCCCAGTGAGCGGGAACCAAAACCAGCAGGTAAAGGTTTTAGGTGAGAAGATGAAAAATTAAGGGGTTCATAGAGGGAATTTCATCACACAGAGGGTGGTGCACGTATTGAACAAGTTGCTAGTAAGAGCAGTAAAGGCAGCTGCGATTATATTTAAAAGACTTTTGGAAAGGTATATGGATTGTAAGTGTTCAGAGGGATATGGGCCAACAAGGGCAAACTGGTCGAGCTTGTATAGGCTCCTTGGTTGCCATGGATATGATGGACCAAAGGGCCTGATTGGATGCTGTGTTACTTTACCTTAAATTTTGAAGTAGTGGTTTGTGAATTTCCATATCCTGAACTACCAAGACACAAGGGAGGGTGGGAGTGGGCGATATGATGGTGGGAATCATCTGTATTTACTTTCAGTTGTGAAATTCTTTTCCCATGTAACATCTGAAACTTAATAGTTTAAATGTTTACTGTAAATCTTATTATAATGTGTGAAGTAGAAGTAAATAAGCATTATGAAAGCTGACTATTTAAAAACTTTAGATGAACCAAAAGGAATCTGATTTATTTAATATTTTGCACTTCATTGCTATTTTTTTTTGAAAGGATAAAGTGACTATGCCGGATGGATTGCTAATGGAAGTGGTAAGGTGTTTTATTGCTTGCAAAAGAAGGTGAGTTTTATACAACTCGTGTAATGTTTCCAAGAAACTATTAAAATTGGCTAAATAGCTACAAGCCTTCATGCTAGTTTTTGAAACTGAACTGTCCTCTGGGAAAACTATGTTCCCACTCAGAAGAAACTTTTAGCTTTCAGTTATTATTATGATCATTGTTATTCTTAGACTTTTCTATTAAAATCCCTGAAGGCCTTTAAACATTGCCAAGTCAACTATAGTTCTCATGCTTTTAGGTTAATGAGTTAAATGTGATTTGATTTATTTTCTCATGAAGAGAAGCCAATCCCTTTATTCTTCGTAAGCATTTCAAACATTCACTTTTTATTATATTTGTCATTTCATTGAATAGTATATACTTACTGGAAAAAACCTATGAGAAAGGATTCCTAAAGGCCAATTTTCTAATAAGAAATGCAGCGGGTCCAAGTGAATCTTTTGAGGCTGCACATTATGACAGACTCGCAAAATATTTTCCAGCGTTGCCCAGTCTAGGGAAAAGAATTGGTAATAGTATATAAGATGGTAAAATAAAATGACCTCATCGTGCATGTCACCTATTTGAAAGCAGTGTGGATATCCTTATAACTGCTGAGTACTTGGGAAGCAGTACAGCGATATTAAAGTTTATAAATAATGAGTTCTAACTGCATTTGTCTTTTTAATCCGTACCATTTTCTTCCTGCAAGAGGGGTATTGACCATGTGTAATGCTTGAGTACAACTTGGTGAGTTGCTGTCATGTCAGGCAGGCACTATGGTAATACACATACACAGTGGATGTGGTGAAGGTGGCCTGCTGGTAGTCCATTCCACCAGTCATTTGTTGTGTTTTAGTCTGTTCCGAAAACTTAATGTGGACAGCTGGTGAAATGCAAGCAATAAATTTGAATATATTGATTGAATGAAAATGCATTTAGTAATTCAGTTAGACAGTGAAGTTCAAAGAAATCGGAATCTATGTCGCACTATGTGGCCTATCATATTTAGGGTATACTAGACAACAGGGTGACCCATTGGGGCACCCTTTGAGAGGAGGGTAGTGCAGTCTGATGTGACCAGAATGAACATTAAATTTTGCTCAATGCTATTGCTATTGCTTTGCTTTGGAAACTGAAGAAGAAAACCTCAGTTTATTAAAGAAGAACGACGTGAAGCAAGGCAAATATAGCTCCCCCTTGTTTAACGAAAGACACTTTTGATGGCATCATATCTGGTTGATCTGCCACCCTTGTGTCTCTCATTGTCATTTTGGAGACATGCAGTACTTTCATCTGCTGTCTCTTCATCTCTTCTGCTGTTTATTCTTTGTCTCTGATCTTGGAGACGTGCATTTCTCAGCTCCTTTGTCTCTTCCTCTCTCCTCCTCCTGTGCCTGTTTTTGTCATTCTGGAGACATGCAGCCCTTTTATCCCCCATCTCTTCATCTCTTCTGCTGTTTGTCCTTTGTCTCTGATCCTGGAGACGTGCATTTCTCAGCTCCTTTGTCTCCTTCTCTCTCCTCGTTCTATACCAGTTTTTGTCATTTTGGAAACGTGCATGCCCCTCCTCCTCTGTCTCTTCTTCTCCCATCTTTTTTGTCCTGATTCTTTGATCCTGGAATCGTGCAGCCCTGGCCTCATCCAATTCTTGTCTTCTCCCCCTTCTTGCCGCTTCTTGACAATGTTTGGCATCATCCCTTGACCATATTGTCCCCCTTCTCTTTCCACACAGCATAATTAGGCTGACCATATTGTTTTTAACCCTAATGCTGGATAGAAGATACGAAGCGGTAACACCAAAGCCTCCAGGACGCTGATTATTCTTGATGATGTGGTTGGCGCTCTCCTAAATGGACGTGATATGGTCACCACTGTCCTTTGACTGCAGCAAAGGGTTTTATGGGTGTCTTGAAGTATGTCATTACAATAAGAGTTAATATCTCTTATTGATGGGTCTCAGTTTGATCTATCTCAATTCTGCACATGCTGATGGTGATTAGCAGAATGTGACCGCTCGAAATAGAGCTGCCTTGCCCTTTTGCTCCGGTTGGTGTCGCTGCTGTGAGCATCGTGAGTCGCTTCTGAAGCTGGGTGTGCGCATGTGTTGTGGTGTCGCGTTGCAGTTTCCATCATGGCTGACATCGGCTCTCAGGTGAAAAAGCGGGGCTGTTGATTTTGGTGAGTGAGCTATTTTATAGGAATATATAACCCTGAACTTTGCCTGCATTCTGTAAATTAGCGCATTTTAAGTCGATTTAGTCAAAAATAGTGCCAATGTAATGCACTGTTTGCGCTAATTGGAGGTCACAAACAGGCAAACAGAGCATGAGAGTTTTAGTAGTATAAAGATTCTTTCATGTTTACCGATATAGAATTTTAGATTTGTAGTGCTTAAAGACCTATATAACTTTCAATTTAAGTCTGATCCCTCAATAGTATGATAAACATCAATTAATAATGTAAATCATGATAGATGCTATCTGATCTACTAAGTTTTCCTAGCATTTTCTGTGGGGTAGAGTCATTATGAAATAGTATTGCAACTAATGGATAGGAAAATGGAACCTGTTTTATCAATTATAATTTGGAATTTTGTACACATGACACTGATAGATGAATTTATTGCAATCTCTACTTGTGTAACAAAGATACTTATCTTTCCATTGTTGCGTTTTTCCAGCTGCATAAAGCCTGGGTAGTGCCAAGTGGATTTCACCATATTTCTATAATTGTAGACCTAATATTGTGAGTCACCTGATATCTGGGCACATGCGGGAGAGGCAGTTGGTCTTTGATAAAGTTTCACCTGATGCAACAAAAGAAATGTTAACATGACCTATGCTTTCAGTGAACCAGTTCTGCATGCTTTCTAGCCTGACTGACAGAAGGAAGTATAGTACACAGGAAATCATTGGATAAATTCAGGCCCCTGACAGCCGTTCTATCATTCTTTTGGCCATAAACTTTCTATCCTGTGTAATGAATTATGTAAGTAATCTTTATTTAAAGGGCACTCATGCATTCCCCAGGTTCTGGCAAGGTTCTGTTCCTGTGAACTGTTCATAACTTGGACAGTTGTAAGTCAGAAATGTGGCCATGAACCGAGATCCCATGTGGCAGAAGATACCTACAGCCTGCAGCAACTGACAAGCCTATACTGCTGGTGTCCTGAATGCCCATTCCTGTGTATGCTGTACTGAAATCGGGCATTGGCAAGCTGGTGAAGACCTGCAAGGAGTGTGAGCAAGGAGAGAAGAAGCACATTTAAAAGATGTGTCCCTGTCTTTGATGGGAGTATGAACCCCAAGAGAGGAAATGTTTCCTAATGGAATGAGAGAGAAGACTGCTGCAGTCATAGTGATGAGGTTTGGACGTTGCCTAGACAATTAGCAGTAGGGGTGTCGTTTCAGAATCCTGAATCGAATGCGAGAAGTGTTTTAATTACCTTCTTTATCTTGCCTTGCTGAAAGCAATGGCAGATTTCCCTACATTTGGATGTGTATTTCACCAGGTGCCTTGTACTCTATCTTCTCAAGGTTTCTCTAATGCATTAACCTTCACATCAATCTTTCTTGCAGATGGCTCATTCAGCTATGTCTATGCACTTTCTCACATCCTCCACAAAGAATCTACAATCTGACATTTGCCTTCAGTCATTTGAAGTGATATACCTCTTTTCTTGACATCTCCACATATACTATCCGGCTCTTAGATAAAGCAACAGACATTATGTTCTGTGGTGAGTGTATTCCCTTTCCCTGTAGGAAAGGAGGGCACGTAACTTCAGGGCAGAGAACTAATGATAGCTCATTGAGTACACAGCAACTAACACCAAGAGCCGAAGTCTTATTTAAATTAGGCAGAGCCTCTGTGTACTTGGCTGGCAATTTGGGAGCCTTCCAGGTCCCTGGTTACCGAACTAAACACCAGGCATGAAATAGCAAGGGTCTCGGCCTTAAATGTTGACTGTTTATTCCTTTTCATAGATGCTGCTTGATCTGCTGAGTTCCTCCAGCATTTCATATGTGTTTGTAGATTTCCAGTATGTGCAGGATCTCTCTTGTTTTGGGTTTACTGCCAAATTTCATGATTATGTACATAATAGTGACTTCCACTGGGCTTATTGCTGACTTTATCTTCAACACTTCCATCTGGATGTGGTCCAGTTTGGCCTTGGCAATGGTAGCTTTTCAGAGGAATAAACAGTCTCAACTTCTTACTTCTCAGTATGAGAGGAGGGGGTGATTTGATTTGATTTTCTCTTTGTGACTTGGTCTGCATAGTTGAGATGGAGTTAAAGATAGTTATGGAGTTAAGGATTTCAGGATTCTTCAAACTCCAATAAACTACATGCCTCTGCTATGCTCTGGAGACACTGAAGCAGGTGGAACAGCACCAAATGTATGAAAATAGCAGGTGGATAAATGAAGAACAAAGACCTCCTGATGTAGCTAATCTGGGAAAGAATGAAAATATCTTTTTATAGAATGAGGCTTGGTCTTCTGGGCAAGAAAATTAATGGGGCAGTTGGAGCCAATTTGATAAAACAGGAAAGGAAAGATATACGGCATTGGGAATTTTGATATTGAATCCACAAGATGGCAATGTGCCTAGGTGGAAAATGAAGTGCTATTTCTCACACTTGCCTTTGGCCTCCTTCGTAACAGTGCAAGAAACCAGACAGGTGGCTACAGGAATTGAAGCGGCAGCTACGGAAATTTAGGGATCAAATCTGTGGACGAAATGCAGGTGTACTGCAAAGCAGTCCCCCAATCTGCGTTAGATTTCGCTGCTGTGAAGACTGAATACAGTACACTAAGTTGGCAGAAGACCAAGTGATTGACCATTTGATTGGGAACAATTTTTGGGTGCCTGAATGTTGTGAAGAGAGAAGATGATGTGTTGCATCTCCTGTGGTTGTATGGGAAAGTGCCATTGGAGTCAGAGTAGTTTGTGGGAATGGACAACTATAGTATTTAAAACTAGGGATCATGGGGTCATGACCTTAATGTAAGGTGTTGGGCATTCAGATTGAAGAAGTTTTCAACAAAGGGTCAAATTCTTTGGCATTGTCTACCTAATAAGGCAGAGAATGTTCCATCACTGAGTATATTTACCAGATAGAGTCTAATAGATATTGGATGTTAAGGAATCCAGGGATATAGCTTAATTGAAGAATCAGATACAAAAGATTGGCCAAGCCCATACAAGGGCCCAAAAGCCCAACCTATGTTTCTATTCCTATGACTAATGTTAAGTGAAGTTGAAGGAGATGTACTGGCAGCACACAATAGTTCAAGTGGATATAGAAATCATCTCAAGTCATTATGAATATCAGTATTGCAGGGCTTGTAAAGCTATATTCTTTGCTACATCAATGAATTAGAATCAGTTTTATTCTCACTATCTTATATGACATGAAATTAGATATTTTCTGGCAGCTGTACAACATTAACATCTATAAATTACAAAAATAAATAAATATTGCAAAAATAAGATAATAATGAGGTAATGGCTATCACTATTCAGACATTTGATAGTGAAGTGAAATGAGCTGTTCCTAAATCATTGTGCATGGCTCCTCCGGCTTCTGTAGCACCTCTCTGATAACAGTAGCAACAAGAGTGCATGTCCTGAATGCTGAGAGTTTTTAATGATGTTTGTCACATTCGTGAGGCACTGCCTTTGATGTCCTTAATGGTGGTGCAGGTTGTGCTCATGATAGTGCTGGCTGAGTTCACAGCCTCTTGCAAACCTATGCATTGGAGGTTCCATACCTGGCTATGATGCAGCCAGCCAGATGTCCACCATACATCTGTAGAGATTTATGAGAGTCTTTGATGACATACAAATTCTCCTCAAGCTCCGAACAAAGAGGGGCTGCTGGCATTCCTTCGTCATGATTGGTTCCAAAAAGGAAAATCTTGTAATTTATAAGATCTTTGGTGTAAATATTAAAATATTTAATTTCTTGTTCCATTGAATATATGACTGTGCATCTTTGTTTTTCATTTCACCCTTGTTCTGAAATGGCAAGTGTTAATTTTCCTTTGATTGATGATGATTGTGAAGAATTGAATTGACTGATACCAGTTGCACAACTAAACAATCCACGGAATGCTGGTGTTATCTGAATGTTGTAATTTGCAATGTGAATGATTTACCTGAACTTAAGAACTTAACTCAGCAGGTCAGACAACATCTATGGAAATGAATAGACAGTTACATTTTGGTCAAGGCCCTTCTTCAGGACTGGATAGGATGGAGAAGACTCCAAGATAAAAAAAAAAGTGGGGAGGGGAAGGAGGCTAGCTGGAAGGTGAAAGGTGAAGCCAGGTGTGTAGGAAAGGTAAAAGGCTGGAGAGGAGGTAATCTGATAGAAGTAATCTGAGAGTGGACCACAGGAGGAAAGGAAGAAGGGAAGGACCAGGGGAGGTGATAGGCAGGTGAGAAGAAGTAAGACACCAGAGAGGGAAATAGAAGGGAGGGGTTATTTGTTAATATTGGAAGGAGAAATTGATGTTCATGCCATCAGGTTGGAGGCTAATTTCTGTAGTTACACTGTGGAAGAGCTGGAGGCAGTCCACTGATTTCGTTGGGTGATTTTCACAGCCATCGTTAGGAAAGATTGTAAGTTAAGACTTTATTCCCAGCAGTGGAAGAAAATGAGAGATCTTATGGAGATGTACAAAATTATGAAGGGTATAGATAGGGTGAATGCATGCAGCCTTTTCCCCTATCAGATTGGGTGAGACCAGAATTGGAGGTCATAGGGTTGAGGTGCAGTAGATGGGACTAGGAAAGATCAGGTCAGCATATGTTACCATGTACCACCTTGAGATCATTTTCATGCAGGCGTTAATGGGAATATAAAGAAATACAATAGAATTGACAAAAACACCTATGCGTAAACGGAGACTAAAAACGGCCAATGTGCAAAAAGAGACACATTGCACCATTTAAAAAAAAATACTGAAACACGAGTTGCAAAAAGTCGTTGAAAATGAGTTTATAGGTTGTAGAATCGGTTCAGAGTCATGATAAGTGAAGTAATCCATGCCAGTTCAGCAGCTGAATGGTTGTAGGGTAATAACTGTTCCTGAACCTGGTCAGGTGGTACTAAGGGTTCTGTACCTCCTGCCCCGTGGTAGTAGTGATTAGAGAGCCTGGTGTGGATGGTGAGGGTCTTTCATGATGGATGCTGCTTTCTTGTGGCACAACTCCATGTAAGGATGCTCAGTGGTGGGGTGAGCTTTGCCTATGAATGACTGGGCATTATCCACTTCTTTCTGTAGTCTTTTTCATTCCTGGGCATTGGTGTTTTCATACATGGTCATGATGCAGCTAGTCTGGATACCCTTCACTATGCATCTGTAGAAGTTTGCCGAAGTTTTTGGTGCCATGCTGAATCTACACAAACTTCTAAGAAAGTAGAGGTGCTGTCAAAGCTTCCTTATAATGATGGTTCCAGGACAGATCCTCTGATATGATGATGCCAACAAACTTAAGGTTGCTGAACCTCTCCACCTCTAATCTCCTGATGAGCATTGGCTCATCCATCTCAGGCTTCTTCCTCTTGAAGTTGATATTCAGTTCTGTGGCTTTGGTAATGTTGAGTTCAAGGAAAGCATCGAAAACCCAACCTACAGAAAAAAAGAACATCGCACAAATGACAAGAAACAAGTGAAAAACACAGAATATAAAACATCAAACCACAGAGTGATTGGAACAGCTAGTTCATTTCAGTTCAGATTAGTGCTGTGTCATCCATTGACTAGAGGCTGCAGAGCCAGACTGCTCTGATCAAAATTGCACCAAGTAACAATAAAGTAGCCAGAAACACATATAACATGAATTGCAGAGATCAATCCACAAACTGCATTGATTAAACCTTTCCAAAGATCCAAGCCAGCTGGTGGCATAGTGGCATCAGCGCTGGACTGTGGGGCGGACGTTCCGAAGCTCAAATCCAGCTGACTCCCCCCGGCACGCTTTCCGTCCATGCGGGGTTAAGAGCTGGTGACCTCTTTGTAAAAACAAACTCACCCGGCAGAAGGCAATGGCAAACCACTGCTCTATCTTGCCTCGTAAGCGAATTCCAACTACGTCAGAACGGCGTGGGAGGAAGTCGTCCGCTACCCGGGAAAATTCCGGATGCGACCTACATTACGTTAAAGATCCAAGACTCCAACAGCATTGAATGAGATGGAGGCAGAGACCAGTCAAGTGCAAGCACCGTCTTCCAGCAGCAGCAGCAAGCAAGAGGGACCAGTCAAACGGAGGCAGGCAGTGCTGAACACCCACTTGCCTTCCACTCGTGTCATCGTTGATTTGAATCTTGCTCAATGCTTTAATTGGCGAGACAGGTGACAAATGGAGTCACACTCCAAGCTACACGCTCCACTCAAGATCTCACCGAACTCCCTTGAAGACAGTAAAGCTCAATCAGCCTAAGAACACACCATCACCTTCCCTCTCTGATTTGTGCTTAGTCTGGAATTACCACTTTCCATGTGAAATATCTTTCTGTAGGTCATCCCTGGACTTTACTGTATTGCCAGTCCTGAACACTACTGATCTAACGCTGGGCAGATTGCAAATTGCTTGGTTCTCCGAAGGCTTCTGGTTGGGAAAAACTGAATAGTCTTGAGGAGCACGTTCATCTGCAAGTGTCTTTATAAAGTCTGTGGCAACTGTGGTATATTCAGTCATTTTTCAGTTGCGACTCTGAGACTTCTTGTGCTTGTCAACTGAAGAAGATTGATTTGGGCGTTAACTTGATCAAGTAACTGAAAGTGTGTATGTGACTTTCTCATATAAAATAATTTTTAACATCTGAATTTTCGCTCTGTTTATCCATCTTACCAGTAACAAGTTTTTATATATATATATAAAGGTGGCCTTTGAGTTCCACTTTCACAGTAATTCACATTTCTACAGATAATAAATTTTATGTTAAATATTATTTAATGGCATATGGCCATGAGGTTCATCAATAATGTTTACTTCATGAAAGCAGATCTGAAAATTGTGTTCAAGTCTGGCAACTGAAACTAAAGCTATAGGTTTGGATGTGCAAATTTAAGAAATGTACAGGGAAACCTGGTTAATTGGGCCATCGGTTAATCAGGACTGCCCCTATTTGCGACAGTTCTTAAGGAACAAAAACTAATGGAGAAAATAGCTGAGACTCCCTTCATTTATTTAGGACACTATACCTCTTATTTGAGACTTTTGCCAAACAGTTTCTAACTAGCGTAGTTGTGTTCACTTGTGTGGCCTTTAGATACAACTGTGCTTAGATCAAACAGTTTTTAAATGGCATCAGTTGCATATCTTTGTGTTCAAAAGCAGTGGTTTTTGTCACTGATGGTGAGAAATGAGCAGTAAGACAATTCAGAACTGTTTACTCACTGCAGTTTCAAACATTGAGGCTTGGAGATGCTAGAAACGACAGGAGTGAAAATGAAATGATACCACTACTTCAAGTTTGAAACTATGAAGAACTTGAAGGTCGACAATCATCTTGAATGTTTCAATGAAATTGAAAACTTGGAGGATGGAAGCATCAAAAGCATTGCATGGACATAGTCTATTATCTGCTTAGGGTTTTGTTCATTCACAGCAGTGCTTTCCAATCTGCATGCCACGGACTCCTCGGTCAATGTTAGGAGCCCATGGCATGAAGAGGGTTGGGAACCCCTGATTTACAGTCATTCAAAAGAACACAGCAGTGTCCACTGTATGAATTACTCCGGTGCTAACTATTAACAACTGGTACACAGTTTTTTAATACTGTGGTAATATTGGTGGTGCTCTAATTTGTTCTGTATTTCATTTAAATACGAAATTTGTTACTCGGTTAAACAGTAGTCTTTTTATACCTTTTTAACTATTTCCATGAAACTTCAGCTAATTGAGCAGCTGCTTGATTGGGCTAAAATGTACTGGTCCCAATGTGTCCCAATTAACCGGAATCCACTGTATAGCTGTTAAGTTTTCCATTTGAAGCAGGATGAAATACAGATGGTGACAAATTGCAAACACATTGTGAAATTGAGATCTGCTTTTCGCCTGAGCGACACAAGGTTCAGTTTCGTTCTCTTCTGCCAACTATGCTGTGGTTGTTGGTTTTACAAGTCTCTTTCTATGCTGTATTCCAGTCTAAAAGTTTCATCAAATAGGTTTGGATATCCTTGACTCAGGTGATATGTCTTAACTTTTGCCAGAATGATGCATTTGTTGGGCTTGCACTTCGGAAAAAAAATGTTTAGTTTCTCTGTTGATTACCACAGACTTTTCCATCACACTTAACCCTTTACCAGCTGTTGCCCATGGACATCTGGTTCACTCTTCCAACAAATCTAGATGAGCACATTTCGATCTCTTACATTTCACCTTTGGCATCAATTGGATTTTCCATTCCCTTCCCTCCCCACCGCCCCAAGTAACCATGATACACTCTCGTGTCATTTAAGAGCAATAGTTTTTAAAATTTATTGCATAGTTTGCTTTATTGTCTTTGCCTTCAGTTGTAACTTGCATATTATTTAAAACGTTTAGGGTCAGCTTGTGAATTTTCTTGGATGTAGTTTTCAGCACCACGCAGAAATGTTTCCTGGATGCTAGTCGTGAGTGTTCTTTTCATATCCCATGATAGTTTCATGTATAGTAAAATGTAGGAACAGGGCCTTCAGCCATGGTATCTGTGCTGCACATGATGCCAATTTAAACTGGGCGGTGCCCCTCAATTCCTTGCATGTTCGTGTATCTGTGTAAATGCTTTTTTAACATTGTTATAGTTTCTGCTTCCAACCACCTCTCTACACCGTGTATTTAATTCTCCTTAGTAACACACACAAAATGCTGGAGGAACTCAGCAGGCCAGGCAGCATCTATCGAAAAGAGTAAACAGTTGACATTTCAGACCGAGACCTTTCATGAGTCCTGATGAATGACCTCCGCCTAACATGTCGACTGTTTATTCTTTTCGATAGATGCTGCCTGGCCTGCTGAATTCCTCCAGCATTTTGTGTGTGTAACTTTGATTTCCAACATCTGCAGATTTTCTCGTATACGTAAAACTTCTTTAAACTTCTCCCCTCTCACCTTAAAGCGCTGTGCCCTGTAGTATTTGTTGTCTGAAATCAGGGAAAAGATTCTGACTATCTACTCTCTCTCTGCCTTTCATTAATTTATACACATCGATCTGGTCTCCCTCAGCCTTTGATGCCCTGGAGAAAAGAATCCGGGTGTACCTAACTTCTCCCTATAGCTAATGCTCTCTAATCCAGCCAACATCCTGGTATACCTCCTCTGCACTCTCTCCAAAACCTTCACATCCTTCCTGAAATGAAATGGCCAGCACTGCTGCCAGTGCTCCGGATGTGGTGTGACCAATGTTTTATACAGCTGTAGTATGTCTACTCAGTGCAGTGACTGGTGAATGCAAGCATGCTCTCTATGCTTTCTTTACTGCCATATGTCCTCCTGTTGCTTACTTCAGGCAGCTATGGACTTGCATTTGAAGATCCTTGGGTACATCAGTGCTGCTAAGGTTCCCGCTACTTACTTTCCTCTTAAATTTGACCTCTCAAAGTGCAACATCTCACACTTTCCCAGATTAAATTCTACCTACCATTTCCCTACCCACATTTCCAACTGATCTATATCCTGCTGAATCATTTGACAAACTTCCTCACCACCCAAAACTCAATCTATCTTTGTGCCTTTTGCGAGATTTAGGTGTGTGGTTTATTGGTTGCATGAACTATAGTGCTATAACCTGCTTTGCTGTCAAATTTTGATCGCTATTTTCCTTGATTCAGCCTTCTAAAAGTTACCTTAGACTGTTCACGTGGTTTCTGTCTCAGTCACTAAGCCAAACATTTCATTGCCCATTTTCCAAACTTTCCTTGCCAATTTTGTGTGCTCAACTACACAAAGAGCAGTTAAGAGTCAATGACATCTCATTGGCTAAAGTATCGTAGACATTGCAGTAGATATAAGAGTAAAAGCAAGAAATTTAGGATGGTGACCATGAAACTACTGAATTATGGTCTAGACCTGAGATGGGATTACTGTGGACCCACAGCAACTTAGTTGACTTCTAACTGCCCTCTGTACTGCCTTTGAAAGTTATCCAGAACACTAATGGATAGATAATAAAAACCAATTTTACTAGTAATACACATACTCCCTGACAGAATTAAAAAAATCATATCCCTAAATGGTGTATTTTAAGGTGTACTGCTGTTCCTAAGCCTGTATGTCTTCTTCATCACTTTTTTTTCCTCCTCCTGGATTGCGATGCCAAATTGCAGCTCTTAGATATTTGAAGCAAAAGTCCCTCGATGTTAAGCTTGAAGTACAAGGAGGGGAGGGAACAGGTACATGCTTCTGGCTGTGAAGACAAAGGTGGAACAAGGAAAAAAAAGATTAGTTATGTGGATCCTGTAACTTTTGCTGCTTTTACTATTGCTGTTGCTAAACAACAGATATTAAAGGCATCATCATCTCCATAGGGGTTTGGACATGTTTCCATTCTCTTCCCTTTGGAATGTTTTTACTTTTCTCTCTGGATCAGTAACATATCCTGCAAAACAAAACTGTGTTCAGGGGCGTGTGAGTTTGTATGATTGAATAGTTGGCAGCACACAGATGATCGGGTACTAAGTAATGGAGAATGTATACAAGGTGGGAGATGTGAATAAAAGACTACAGCAGTGTGATTGGTGACAACGTCAAGTTTATTATCATATTCTTAAGTACGCACTTGCACAAGTTTGGTATTGCTAAACTGGTGATTAGGGTTTTGCCGATTGTTTCAAGAACCTAATCATTAACGTGAAGTCACAAACGAGAAAATCTGCAGGTGCTGGAAATCCAAGCAATACACACAAAATGCTGGAGGAACTCAGCAGGCCAGGCAGCATCTATGGAAAAAAGTACAGTCAACGTTTCGGGCCAGTTGGCTCGAAATGTAGACTGTACATTTTTCCATTGATGCTGCCTGGCCTGCTGAGTTCCTCCAGCATTTTGTGTGTGTTGCATTAAAGTGAAGTAGCTGTTCTTGAACCTGGTGGTGTGAGACTTCTGTACCTCCTGCCTGGTAGTAGCTGTGGAAAAAATGGCATGACCCAGAGGGTGTTGGTCTTTCATGAAGCAGTACTTCCTGAAGATACTACCAACGGTAGCAAATGATTTGCCAGTGATGTAATAGGCAGAGCCCACTACTCTCCACTGCTTTTTACATTCTTGTATATTTGAATTAGCATATCAGGTTATTAAGCAATCAGTCCGGGTACTTTCAACAGTATTTCTGTAGAAGTTTGTTGGAGTGTTTGATGACAAGCCATACACTTTTAACCTTCTAGGAGAGTAAAACGGGGGTATGCTTTCTTTAAGATTTGTGTAAATAAATATCAGAAGGTCAAAGGAAAGTAAAACAGTTTTATTTTTCATATGTACATCGAAACATACAGTGAAATGTGTTGTTAGCATCAAATCAAATCAGCGAGGATGGTGCTGAGCATCTCTCAAGTTTCACCACACCTCTGGTGCCTACGTTGCATGCCCACAACTCACTACCCCTAACCGTACGACTGACAGTGTGGGAGGAAACCAGAGCACCCAGAGGAAACACAAGCAGTTTTGGGAAGAATGTACCAACTCTTTACAGGGGGTGGCGGAACTGAGCGCTGATTGGTGATCACTGGTGCTACGTTAGCATGGCGCTGACTGCTATGCTCTGTGTTCTAATTTCTGTCTCCGGTGAATGATGAGGCTAGTTGCACAGCTTGTAGGATAGGTCATTTGCAGATGCATTTCCTGGTCTTAACTCTACTAATGGTTGATCATTTAGCTGCTGCACTACAGCAATCACATCTTTGGGATTTGCTGGTATTGACCTCCAGGGCTATCTACTCCTATTGCCTTCTGTGTATCTGAGTGGTTCTGGAAGAATAAGACTTGTCTCGTGGGACGCCACAGTAGCGTAGTGGTTAGCACAACACAATCACATCTTGGGGCATCGGAGTGTGGAGTTCAGTGTCTTCATCCTCTGTAGGCGAGTTTGTACTTTCCTTCCCCTGTATGCAGGGGTTTCCTCCAGGTGCTGTAGATTCCCTCCACAGTCCAAAGACATACTGGTTCGTAGAGTCATCGGTCATTGTAAAGTATCCTGTGATTAGGCAAGGATTTAAATCAGTGGGTTGCTGGGTGGCGTGGCTCGAAGGGCTGTAGAGTATCTCCAAATAAGCAAACCCTCATCATTTCCATCCATTAGATCAAGGCCTTCAGAGTAGCATCCAAAACGCATGCTTTTTCAATGTGTATTTCATTGCTCCCAGGTCAATGTTACCTGCAGAAAGCTCTGACAGCTCCTGCACCTCCCAGAATGCAGCTTTCTTCAAGATGTTATGGCTGACACTAATTGGGCTGAAGAGGAATAAAAACAGGAAGTACTGGATCTACTTCAGTCAGATGGTATCAGTGGAGAGAGAGAGAGGATTTTAACATTTCCACCTGAAATGTTAACTCCTACTCTTTTTTTTTTGGCATTTCCAGTAGTTGCACATTTTTTTTTTAATTTTTCAGTGAATGGTACCTGATCTAGTGAAGCCTCCAACCAATGAACACCCTTGGTTTGAACTGGCTGGATACACAAGGCTTACAATTTGCACACAGTTCAAAGTCCCACTTGCATTCTGCATAGTGATTCTGGTGACCTCGATATTTCCACCAACTTACATTGGTAATAGAGTATACTCCCTTCTGTCTTAATGTTGAGGGAAAGTAATCTGTTAACAAAAGAGAAATAACTGCAAAATTAGCACTATTAAGAACAAAAATTCGACAATTTCAGAATCAGCTTTAATATTACTGTTGTATGTCACGAAATTTATTTTGTGGCAGTAGTACATTGCAATAGATAGTAAAAACTGTAAGTTCCAATAAGAAGTATACATAAAAAAGAGAGGGAAAAGTACTGAGGTATTACTCATGGGTTCATTGTCCATTCAGAATTCCGATGGTGGAGGGGGTGAAGCTGTTCCTGAAATGTTGAGTGTGTGTCTTCAGGCTCCTGTACCTTCTTTTTGATGGTAGCAGTGAGAAGAGGGCATGTTCTGGGTGACAGGGTCTTAATGATGGATGCCACCTTTTGCAGGTGTCCTGGGTGCTGGGGAGGGTAGGTGCCCATGATGGAGCTGGCTGAATTTAAAACTTTCTGCAACTTTTTCCGATCCAGTGCAATGGCCCCTCCACACCAGACGGTGACATAACCAGTTAATGCTCTCCATGGTACATCTGCAGAAACTTGAGCGAATGTCTTTAGTGACATACCAGTTTTCCTCAAACTCCGAGTGAAGTATAGCTGGTGTCATGCCTTCTTTGTTATTGCATCAATATGTTAGATCCAGTGTAGATCATCAGACATGTCGACACCCAGGAAAGTGAAACTGATCACCTTTTCCCCTTCCTGAAGTCCACGATCAATTCCTTGGGTCTGCCTGATGTTGAGTGAAATGTTGCTGCTCCACCACCCCTCAACCAGCTGATCTGTCTCACTCCCGCACGCCTCCTCGTCACCATCTAAGATTCTGCCAACGATAGTTGTGTCGTCGGCAAATTTATAGATGGTATCTGCGCTGCGCCTGGCCACGCCATTGGAGGTGCAGAGATAGTAGAGAAATGGGCTAAGCACACATCCTTGAAATGCACCAGTGTTGACTGTCAGCAAGGAGGGGCTGTTGGTTGCTATTCGCACGGATAGTGGTCTCCCAGTGAGGAAGTCAGGATCAAGATGCAGAGGGAGGTATAGTGGTCCATGTTTTGGAGCTTGTTGATTAGAACTGAGGGTATGATTTTGTTGTGCTGTCAATAAACAGCAGCCTAATGTCGGTATTGTAGGTCCAGGCAATCCAAGGCCCAGTGGAGTGCCAGTGAGATTACATCCACCTTAGACCTAATGTGGCGATAGGGAAATTGCCGTGGGTTCAGGTCCTTTCTGAAGCAGGAGATTCTTGCTTAGGCAGATTTTCTGAGCTACTTTGTTTATAACCCAAAGACAAATGCCGTACAATATTATAATAACTTTTCCAGTGACCCACAAGACGTAAAAAGGAGTGTGGGAATCGGTTCCAGATGAGATGCCGGGAGTGTGGGAACAGGGTCCCGGTGAGATTCTAGGAGTATGGGAACGGGGTCCCGGTGAGACACCGGGAGTGAGGGAACTGGCACCTGGTGAGATGAAAGGGGGCATTCCAAATGTCAACTAATGAGCTAGAAGCAGAACCTTAAGGATTTCTGAGTTGTGAGATAGTGAATTATCAAAGTTTTGCCGTATTGTATTTTTTTCTTTTAAAAAATGAAAATGCAGTCTAACTATGACGGAAGAAATATTACTGTAGTTGCAACAAGTGAAAATTATGCCCAGAACTTGAAAATACTCAATAATAAAAGATATTCCTAAGAGTTGATTTAGAATCTTCTGTGTGGTTCCGTTCTGTAGTTAATGTGATACTTAACGTTATCATTAGAATAACATTAATGCATTAGCACATATGAACCTGGAACATACACTTTATCTTGATATCCTTGGATATATATCCTTGCATTTAAGTACAGCATGCTCACTGATGCAATCCAGTTTCCACACTAAGTTTCTATTATTTTTATTGGAATGGAAACTATTGCTACTACTTTACCAGCTTTTCTCCTGGGACTGAACTGAGCTGTGCAATTTTCTGAACAAATTAAACACTCTCAGTAATTTTTGATGAGAATATTTGAAGTCTGAATATCATGTATTCTCATTACTGATAGTTGAAAACAATAAATTGAAATTAATTCACTTTAGCTCCTATTATCTGGTGTGAAGTTGTCTGCACTTCTTCTTTGACACTTAAAAAAAGTTTGTTTATTTTGGAATAGGCATTGAGAATATTATATGAGTTCTGTCTTTAAAAGCAATACTTTGTTGAAATATTTAATATTTGCCAACATAGCATGCCCACGATGCTCAGCAGTACAATACAACAACAACATCACAACAATGGCAACAAAATGAGCTCCTTTTCCTCTCTCTCATCTTCCCTCTCTCATAGACAGTCATCCTGGGCACGCAGCCTCCAGTAGACTGACAGGCATCATACCCCTGACATCCCCAGTGGACTTGTAGACACGCAGACCCAGGGTTTCAGCCTTTGGCCCTCGACCTCCAGACTCACAGGTTTTGGTGTTTGATCTTCGATATTGACCCAAAATTCATCAATGATGGAACCCCCAAGCACCACACTAAGTCTCAAATTTCATACTCTCCGATGAATAGACCCTAATTCCAGGCCTTGTACCCTGGACTCCCCAAATGGTGGCGGGGGGCACAGTCACATGCCTTCATAGCCCTACCTGCATGGACATTCGATCCTGGGATCTGCTGACCTGGATGGACGATTTTATGTTCCACACCTGCATTGCCATTCAATTCATTGTTTGAACTTCCCAGTTCAGGCATCACACCGGTAATTTTACCTGTCCCTAAATCTCACTCATTGGGACTTATGCCTGCTCTCTTCACACAGATTCCCCATACAAGAAACCAAAGCAACATGATCTCCACTGCAGATTGGGCGATGACAAGCAATGAGAGGCACTGTTCATTCACAGGCTGCAATAAATTTTCATCCAGCATCTTATTTTAATAAGTTTAGGATAATGTTTTTGTTGACAAATGGAAATATTCAATATTATGTCCGCAGCTGAAATCGTGTTACAATAACGATCACTGTTTAACTAAAGCGCTTCCCTCCACAGTCCAATTTTCAGATCCGCCAGCAGAAAATACTGAGAGGCCTCTCTGCCGTCAGTCACAGAAGAGGATAATCCAACTGCCTCTTCTCTGTGGCCAGAGTACAATAGACTGAACCTTCAGTATGTAATCTCCAGGAGAAAAGTATGGAACAGCATGGCCTTTTTGATTTTATAAATCTCTCTCACCCTGTCATTTGAATGGCTATGTGATCAATCCATTTCAAATCTGGATGTCTTCATTCTACATCTACTGCTTGATGGTGTGCAAGCCACGGTCTTGATCAATGGTTCAGAACAAACCCAGTCTTGGTGCATACTGGTATGGAAGCTATGTTGTTGCTTCAAAGCTCTTCCCAAAGTTCAGGGTACATTTATTATCAAAGTATGTATACTGTATACAACCTTGAGACTTGTCTTCTTGTCACAAAAAAGAGAATCACAATAGAAGCCATTTAAAAAAAATTGACCGTCAAACACCCAATGTGTGAAAAAAAGAGCAAATTGTGCACAGCATAAAAAGTAAACAAAAAACACACAGAACATTAACCACAGAGTCCCCATAAAGTGAGTCCTTGAAGTGATCAGTCATTTCAGCGCTGAGGCGAGGGAAGCCGGTCCAGGAGCACCGTGGCTGCGGAACCAGCCAGCGCTGAGGCGAGGGAAGCCGGTCCAGGAGCACGGTGGCTGCGGAACCAGCCAGCGCTGAGGCGAGGGAAGCCGGTCCAGGAGCACGGTGGCTGCGGAACCAGCCAGCGCTGAGGCGAGGGAAGCCGGTCCAGGAGCACCGTGGCTGCAGGCCACAGCCGCGGAACCAGCCAGCGCTGAAGCGAGGGAAGCCGGTCCAGGAGCACGGTGGCTGCGGAACCAGCCAGCTCTGAGGCAAGGGAAGCCGGTCCAGGAGCACGGTGGCTGCGGAACCAGCCAGCGCTGAGGCGAGGGAAGCCGGTCCAGGAGCACGGTGGCTGCGGAACCAGCCAGCGCTGAGGCGAGGGAAGCCGGTCCAGGAGCACCGTGGCTGCGGGCCACAGCCGCGGAACCAGCCAGCGCTGAGGCGAGGGAAGCCGGTCCAGGAGCACGGTGGCTGCGGAACCATCCAGTGCTGAGGCGAGGGAAGCCGGTCCGGGAGCACGGTGGCTGCGGGCCGCAGCCGCGGAACCAGCCAGTGCTGAGGCGAGAGAAGCCGGTCCAGGAGCACCGTGGCTGCGGAACCAGCCAGCGCTGAGGCGCGGGAAGCCGGTCCAGGAGCACCGTGGCTGCGGGCCACAGCCGCGGATCCAGCCAGCGCTGAGGCGAGGGAAGCCGGTCCAGGAGCACCGTGGCTGCGGAACCAGCCAGCGCTGAGGCGAGGGAAACCGGTCCAGGAGCACGGTGGCTGCGGAACCAGCCAGCGCTGAGGCGAGGGAAGCCGGTCCAGGTGCACCGTGGCTGCGGAACCAGCCAGCGCTGAGGCGAGGGAAGCCGGTCCAGGAGCACGGTGGCTGCGGAACCAGCCAGCGCTGAGGCGAGGGAAGCCGGTCCAGGAGCACCGTGGCTGCGGGCCACAGCCGCGGAACCAGCCAGCGCTGAGGCGAGGGAAGCCGGTCCAGGAGCACTGTTGCTGCGGAACCAGCCAGGGCTGAGGCGAGGGAAGCCGGTCCGGGAGCACGGTGGCTGCGGGCCGCAGCCACGGAACCAGCCAGCGCTGAGGCGAGGGAAGCCGGTCCAGGAGCACTGCGGCTGCGGAACCAGCCAGCGCTGAGGCGCGGGAAGCCGGTCCAGGAGCACCGTGGCTGCGGAACCAGCCAGCGCTGAGGCGAGGGAAGCCGGTCCAGGAGCACTGTGGCTGCGGAACCAGCCAGTGCTGAGGCGAGGGAAGCCGGTCCAGGAGTACGGTGGCTGCGGAACCAGCCAGCGCTGAGGCGAGGGAAGCCGGTCCAGGAGCACCGTGGCTGCGGGCCACAGCCGCGGAACCAGGCAGCGCTGAGGCGAGGGAAGCCGGTCCAGGAGCACCGTGGCTGCGGGCCACAGCCGTGGAACCAGCCAGCGCTGAGGCGAGGGAAGCCGGTCCAGGAGCACCGTGGCTGCGGGCCACAGCCGCGGAACCAGCCAGCGCTGAGGCGAGGGAAGCCGGTACAGGTGCACAGTGGCTGCGGGCCACAGCTGCGGAACCAGTCAGCGCTGAGGTGAGGGAAGCCGGTCCAGGAGCACGGTGGCTGCGGGCCACAGCTGCGGAACTAGCCAGCGCTGAGGGGAGGGAAGTCGGTCCAGGAGCATGATGGCTGCGGGCCACAGCTGCGGAACCAGCCAGCGCTGAGGCGAAGGAAGCCGGTCCAGGAGCACCGTGGCTGCAGGACAACAACTGTTCCCGAACTTGGCGGTGTGGGACCCAAGACTCCTGACTCACCCAGTTGACGGTAGTAGTGAGAAAAGAGGGCAGACGACACTGAACACCTGTTTGGTTTCTGCTGTCAGCCTTGATGATTTTAATCTTGCTTGACGCTTAAATATGCGTGGAGTAATGGAGCTGACCACGGGTTCATCTTCTGCCATCAGGCCTTGAAGCAGCGTCTACCCCCAATGATGGCCGCCCCGACATACCTGCACTCTCCAGAGACTAGTCTGGTGAATCCTCCAGGAGACTGCAAAGCACCAGACCATTTCGTTGGTTCAAAAGAGCCTTCCGAAAGGGAAATTGCAAGCTGCAGACTGCAGCGATTGCAGTTTAGTAGAAGAAATATAGCTCCTAGAGTAGTTTTGTGAATATTCTGTGAAATGCCACCATTGGTTGCTGGTGCCATCTTGCCTTTCTTTCTTTCCAATCTTTCTCTCTATCAGAATGAGGTTCATTATCACCAACTTATCTGATGTGAAGTTTGTTGATTTGCAGTAGCAGTTCATGCAAAGTCATAAAAATCTCTATGAATTACAAGCTAAATAAAGAAAGGAATAATAGTGTTCCTGAGTTTAGAAATCTGATGGCAGAGGGGTAGAAACTGTTCCTAAAATGTTGAGTGTGTCTTGAGGCTCCTGTACCTTCTTCCCATTGGATGTAACCAAGAAAAGAGCATGTCTTGGATGGCGGAGACGTGCGCCACCTTCTTAAGCAGCCCTCCTTGAAGATACCCTCGTTGGTGGGGAGGGTTGTACTGATGTTGAGTGTGCAACTGCTGTTACACCACTCAACCAGTGGAACTGTCTCACTCCTGTACACCATCTCACCTCTATGATACTGAACCTTACTTCCAACGCTGATCCATGTAGCATATGAAGAACCTGTTCAACCTTCTCGAGCTTTCCTCCTGAGCCAAGGTTGTACCATCCTTGTCATCAAGTTGAAGTATACAGATGACACTTGCAAACAGTCACACATTCGGAAGCTGAGCACTTGATCACCAATTGACTGAAGCTTGTCAATGCATTGGGATTTCTGAACATCTGCAAAGGTTCTCTACCCATCTCTCCTTGCACAACATCATGCCCAGACACTCAGATCCTTCAAATTCTTTGGCAGGATAGACAAATGAATCTCACTGACCTCTCCCAAGCAAACACCTCAAGCATTGACATTGGCCTTAAATTTTACATGTGCCTGATTTCGCACTACTGAAATAGACCCTGTGGCACCAGCTCTGACCCTGCGAGAGATTATTTGGAAAAGAAAGGAAATGATTCAAGGAAGTTTTCAAAGACTCATTGACTCAAGGCAAGTCCTGGTGTACGGCCATTCAGAATGGAGAAGAAGCATCTGGAATATGATGAAAACTTTGAACCGCTCTGTTAGAAAAATGCAGAAGTGCAGTGAAAGCGATGGAAAATGCTCATCACTTCCCAAAAAGCCACTCAGCGCCAGCTTTGTCAAGCACCTCCCATTAGCCTCGACGGCCACCTCATAATACACATCACTAGTATGGCAGTACAGTTTGTCGTCCTTGACTCTGAAAGGTTTTTAAAACAGAGTAGGATTTACTTAGTTCAGTTGAGCTGTGTTAAAGCACTCTTGTCTGTAAGCTATAAATTTGAATTAATTTCAGTGGCTTTTGCACATAACCTCAGCTGACAGTTGAGTGCATTGCAGGGAAAAGCGTTGAATTGTCTGATGAGAGATTTCAGACACCGAAATCTCTTTGAGCTGGATGCAGTAGAATTTACGGGAGAAGGTAAACCATGTGCTCAAAGCAACATTTGTCTCTTTACAAATACAAATTACAAATACCAAATGCCAATTATCTTTTCAGTTTTTTTGTTTGAAAGGGCTTGCAGTGAGAGATTGTAGAAAGGGCTAATAAAATGCCAGCTTTTCATTGTCTCCTGGAGGTTATTAACTATATAGAATTACTCATACCATGCTATAAACAAATACATTACAATTTAATCTGCCTCCATTATAAAGATGTTTTCCAGTGCGTGGCAGAAGTCTAAAGGTTAACTATGCTTAGTTACTCAAATATGGCCAGTTAGAGAAACATTATTAAGTTACATTAGTTTGGTTTTCCAACAGGACCTTTCTCTTTCCACCCAGTTCTTTCCCACCACTTCCCTCAACTTGCCTCATCCATCCCTTTTCTGTCTAGCCAACATTTTTATGCAGCTCTGCCTTGTGAAGTCAGACTCCAGTTTTTAATTAACTGACATACCCGTAGCTTGATTATGGCTAACTCAGCAATGGCTTCTGCTGAGTTCAAAGGAATACTTAACTCAGCGGTGTTAAGCATGACCTGTAAGGTCATAATGACTTCCATTGATAGTTCAGGTGCCCTTTGCAGTACAGACAATAAGACACACATTGTAAAAGCAGCTTTGACAAACTCAGCGTGTTTTCCTTGGGTTTTACAGCCAATAATTTATTTCAAGTGAATCACTATTGCAATAGAGTCATAGAGTTATACAGCATGGAAGCAAACACTTTGGTCCAGCTCGAAGGTCAGAAGTTGAGGAGAAATCCGACAGAGGTTCATAACATAATAAGAGACATAACTAGGTTAGATATTTATCCCGGGGTGGAATGTAAAATATAGGAGTACAAATCAGGAGCTGAAAGGGGGAAAGTTGAAAGGAAATGTGCAGATTAAGACTTTTTGCACAGCGGGTGGTGCCCTGAACTCGCTGCTAGGGATGGTAGTGAAAGCAAATAAAATCGTGGCATTTAGACAAGCACATGAACATGTAGAAAATGATGGGATATTGATTTATGAGCAAGGAGACAGGTTTAGTCTAATTTGGTATACTGTTTGGGACTGAATGGTCCAGTTCCTGTGCTATTTTCTATGCCCCTCATAAATTACAAGGGGGCTCCATTTGTTGTTGCATTTACCCCATTACCTATACAAAAGCAGCCTGTTATCTCTCCAGTTCTTCATCTCCAATATGAAGCCTCTTCCCTCCCCAACCTTCTGATTCATTCAGTCACCGCAATTAATGCCTTCCCACAGCCCAAGTGCAGAAGTAAATATCTTCCATTTCCTCTGCTCATTCTGTTTTCAATCTCTATTCTATATTCACAGCAAATGATACTGTATTCTCTACACTGGGGTTCTGAATACTGACTGGATTTTACACCTTGAAAACAGTTGTGATCCCAAAGTGTGTCGGTCGAATACTCCTCCTCACTCTCACTGGGATCTTGTACTGTTCCATTGGCTCTATCGAAAGCTTTAGTAGCAACACCTACCAATTGATTAGACACTTGCTAATAATAAATGGTTATTTTTTTCCGTCAGTGGCAATTTTTTAAAATATCTCATCCAGACTACCTTTTGCCTTATGTCCCATTCTATGCCACTTTTTGTTGAGATTGAAAATCTGGCTGAGTGATGCCACAACAACAACCTCTTACTGAGAAATTTCTACAGATGTACGAGGAGAGCATTCTAACTGGGTGCATCACTGTTTGGTGCTGTGGGAGGGGGGCTGCTGCAGAGAGAAGTAAACTTGCTCAACTCCATCTGGGCACTAGCCTCCGTAGTATCCAGAACATCTTCAAGGAGCGTTGCCTCAAAAAGGTGGCATCCATCATTAAGGACCACCATTACCCAGGTCATGCCTTGTTCACATTGCTACTAGCAGGGAGGAGATACAGAAGCCTGAAGAAACACACTCAATGATTCAGGAACAGCTTATTCCCCTCTGCCATCCGATTTCTGAAAGACATTGAACCTATGAACACTACCATGCTACATTTAATTTCTATTTTTGCACCACTTATTCCACAAAGACAACAAATTTCACAAAATATCCCAGTGAAATCAAACCTGATTCTGACCATGATTCTTACTCAACGTCAGGAAGACCAAGGAGATGATTATTAACTTCAGGAGGAGGAAACGGGATGCTCGAGTCAGTCCTCATCGGAAAATCAGAGGTGGAGTGGGTCAATAACTTTAAATTCCTCCATGTTATCATTCAAATCCTACAAAAAGTAGTGGATACTGCCCAGTCCATCACTGGTAAAGCCCTCCCCACTATTGAACGCATCTACATGAAGTGTTGTTACGGGAAAGCAGTGGCCATTGTCAGGAACCCCCACCATCCAGTTATGGTCTCTTCTCACTGCTGCCAACAAGACCAAGGTACAGGAGTTTCAGGACTCACACCACCAGGCTCAGGAACAGTTATTACCCCTCAACCATCAGCTCTTGAACTAAAGGAGATAACTTCACTCAACTTCACTTGCCCCATCATTGAAATGTTCCCACGACCTATGGACTCTTTTTCCAGGACTCTTCATCTCACGTTCTTGTTGTTTATGGATTATTTATTTATTATTGTTATTTCTTTCATTTTGTATTGCACAGTTTGTTGTCTTTTGCAGTCTGGTTGAACACCCCAGTTGGTGTGGTCTTCCAGTAATTCTTCAGTTACTATTCTATTTTGGAATAATTGAGTATGCCTACAAGAAAATAAATCTCAGGGTTGTATATGGTGACATGTATGGACTTTGATAATAAGTTTACTTTGAACTTTTGAACTTTAATAAAAAATCACTTCATCTTTGCTGACTTGTGCCCATTTAAAAAGTTATCATCATCTCCTTTTTTCCCTTTCTCATTAATAGTTGTAATATCTATTTTTGTTTCCATTTCTGATGGAAGTTCAACCTGTCACGTTAACTGTTTTCCTCTTTCCACCCAATGTGAAGAGCAAATATTTGAAAGCCTCTGTGGAGGAAATAAAAAAAGAGCAAGACTTGTTCCCTTATTAGGCTAACTCGTACTAAAACAGATTACAAAAATGGAGCTAGATAAAATCAGTTGTTTTAAATTGGATTTAGTTGGTTTGTCTTTGCCTTAGACAGAGAAACTAATGTTGATTGTTTTCCTGAAATCACAAGTTCACCTTGTCTCTTAACTATTAATATATTTGAATGAATAATGCAGTCATTAGCTAGTTATCTGGAAAAATATTATCTGAATTATCAGCCTTGGTTGAGTTCTCAGCATAGAATCAAATGTTTGTTTGGTTTACATTTCTGTCTGGAGAATTAAGTTTAAAAAAAACTGGGTTGATATTCCCAAGCAGAATTACGGGAATGCCGTCCTTCAAGTGTAACAGTCAGCAGAGGTCCATCTGCACCCTCCTAACCATAAAAGATCCTGCAATGCTATTTTGAACAAAATCTGGTGTGCTTAGACAACATTTATTGGTGCTGTTGTCATATGTACGAAGATGCAGCGAATAGCTTGTCTTGCCTGCAGTGAATATGGATCAAATTATTAAACAGTGCACTAAGCCAAAATAAGGTAGAACAATAACAATGCAGAATAAAGTGTGAAAGCTACTGAAAACATTGCAGGGCAGGTAAACAATAAAGTGCAAGATCATAACAAGGTAGACTGTGAGGCCAGAGTCCATTTTATCATACTAGAAATCCATTCAAGTGTCTGATAACAGTGGGGTAGAAGCTGTCCTTGAGCCTGGTGCTATATGCTTTCAGGATTTCATGTCTGAGGAGAGAGAATGTCCGGGTGAGTGAGGTCTTTGATTATGCTCTCTGCTTTACTGAGACGGTAAGAAGTATAGACAGAGTTGATAGATGGGAGACCGGTTCCTGTAATGTGCTGAGTTGTGTCCACAACTCCCTGCAGTTTCTTGCGGTCACATACAGAGCAATTGCCATACCAAGTCTTTATGCATCTCGACAGAATGCTTTGTATGGTGCATTGCTACAAGAGTCGATTGAGACAGATCAGTTTTCTTTAGCCTTCTGAGGAAGTAGAGGCAATGGTAAGCTTTCTTGGTTGCTGCATATATTTAGTTAGACCAGGACAGGCTATAATATGCTCAGATCTAGGAACCTGAAACTTTTAACCCTCTCGACTTCAACAGCATTGAGAATAGGCCCACTACAGTGGCATCATCTACAAACTTGTAGAAGGAATCAGATCAGAATCTGTCCACAGAATCTTGAATGAACAGGGAGTAGAGGAGGGGGCTGAGGATGCAACCTTGTGGAGCACCAGTGTTTAGAATAATGGTTGCAGAGGCATTGCTGACTTTCCTTAATGATTTGAGGTCTTTTGGTCAGAAAGTCAAATATCCAATTGCAGAGGGAGGATTAACTCTCATGGTATATAGGTTGGTGACGGGTTTTCTTGGAGTAATAGTATTGAAGGCAGAACTGTAGTCAATAAACAATAGTCTAACATAAGTGTCATCTAGATACTTCAGAGATGAGTGCAGCACCAGGGAGATGGTGTCTGTTGTAGACCTGCTTCAGTCGTAGGCAAATTGCAGTGGGTTCATGTTGTTTGGAAAGTTGGTATGCCTGTATGCTATAACCTGCCTCTCAAAGCACTTAGTGATGGTAGATATTAAAGCCATTGACCAGTAGTCATTATGGCACATTAACTTTTCTTCTTGGTAGTGGTCTTGTTATAGTAGGAGGGAAACACAGCCTGAAGTAGGAGGGAGCCACAAACTGAAGAGGGGAGAGGTTAAAAATATCTGTAAGTGCTCCCGCCAGCTGATCTGCAGAGCATCTAAGAACATTGCCATGAAGACCATCCGGGCTTGATGCTTTCCATGGGTTCACCCACCGGAAGAGTGATCGTGCATACACAACAGAGGCTGTAGATTCAGGTAGCTGCAGACTGTCAGGATGGGTGGTGAAATACCTGTACCTTTATGTTCAAACAGTATATAGAATGTGTTCAGCTCAATGTGAAGGGGTGTGCTGCTGTTACTGTGACGCTCCATGACTCATTTTGTAACCTGTTGTAGCATGTGAGCCCAGCCACAGCTGATGGTGCTGTCTCTTAGCATCGTTGTTAGCTTTACGGAGATCATATCCCGATTTCGTATAAAGGTCAGGGTCACCTGATTTGAATGCCGCAGACCTAGGCTACAGAGATCTCCTCGTTCATTCATGTGTCATTATTGATTAATTGGACTTTGAAAAGTTCCGATTGTTCCTCAGTCACACATTATTTACATGTGTAGAAGGAGAACAGCATGGCCCCGTCACTAAACTGTAAGCTTGGATAGAGAAATGCCATTTTTATTCAGAATAGTCTTGCAGTTATGAATGTTGACTATTTGATAAACTGTTTATGTTCAAATTTTTTATTTGCATGATCAGTCTCCATCCACAAAGCAGGTGTTAAAAGTCAGCAGAATCTACAAGCTAACAACTTATCATACTTTGAAGTTAGTAACGTAATTGTCTCCTAGTTGTTGTGTGCCTTGCATCCTTCGATTTCATCCTTCTCTCTTCTCTGTGTGCTAAGTGGCTCCCATGCTGTGCAAAGTTCTTTCTTCAAAGATGTCCCTTGCCTGGGTTGTCTGCACACTGTCTGTAAACTATCTTTGCCTGGACATTATCTTAACCCTTGCTTTGCTGCACCTTCCACGCGTGGCTCTTGGTTTGGAAACGCCTCGATTGTCCTCTTTGGTATGCTGTCCTCAACATACTTGTTGATAAAATCTGTGATGGTAGTGACATACTCATCTGAGCTGGGAGCTGAGTCTTTGAACATGGACCAGTGTGCTGATTCAAAGCAGTCATGTAGAATCTCAAACGAGAGAAAATCTGCAGATGCTGCAAATCCAAAGCAACACACACAAAATGCTGGAGGAACTCAGCAGGCCAGGCAGCATCTGTGGAAAAGAGTACAGTCGACGTTTCAGGCCAACACCCTTCATCAGGATCTCATCTGTTTCCTCAGATCAGCACCGTATGATTTTCTGCTCTGGATTCTCATGTTTGAGCTTTTGTTTATATGCAGGGAGTTAGAACGCATCCTGGTGGTCTTATCTACACAATTGTGGATGTGTGATGTCTCGGTAGGCTTCTTTGATGGTTGTATAGCAGTGGTGGAGGCCGTTTGTGCCCTGGTATTGCTAGTATTGTGTAACAGACTCTTGAAGTTGGCTTGGTTGAAGCCACTGGCAATGATGAAAAGGGCGTCTGGGTATCCCACCTTAAGGCTGTTGACCACAGAGTATAGTTTCTTGAGTGCAGGCTTCGTGTCAGCCTGAGGGGGGATGTAGCCTGTTGTGAGGATAGCTGAAGTGAAATTCCGTGAAGTGAACTCTCATGCAAGGTGGTATGGTGACACTCGACCATTAGATAGTCCAAGTTTAGTGAGCATGAAGTGAATTGCCATGGCAGGTTCTATGGTGACACTTCACCATTATATATTCTAAGTAGAGTGAGCAGAAGCTCACAAGAACTGTCACATCAGAACCACCACAATGAGTTGATGAAAAAGCAGACCCCTGCACCTCTGACTTTGCCTGAGGGTGCCATATGGTCCATCTAGTGAATTAAGAATAGTATCTTCCATGGGTCATGTTGGGCCTTAGGCTTTGCATGAAGTCAGGCCTTGGGTCTAGGTCTCTGCTACCTCAGTGAGATGGTTCTTCAGCCAAGTCAGTCCCCTGATGAACATCTTTGAAATAAGGTGGATAAATGTTTGAATATTAAATCATAGTTTTTGAAATAATGGATGCACAATGCTTTTATGCTGCTTAGCATAATGACTTTATTTCAAAAATGATTTGTTGCCCGTGAAGTGTTTTGGGATGTCCTGGAAGGGGTGTGATAGGCTTTGTATGAATTCAACTCAAACAACGGCTGAAGTTGTTAAACTGAAGGCAGGGTATTCAATGATCAATCTTCTTTCAGTGAGTGTATTAGCCGCCTGCTTCTCTTCTTTCCTCCAGTAAAACCAGAAGTGTCCATTTTCATCTTATTCACATCCTCTAACATAGTCCCATCCTATCCTATTTTGTAAGTTAAAGCATTATGACAGTGAAAAGATTGTTGAAACTGACATCCAAACATTTGGTACTCTATTTGAAACCAGCTGTTGAGTAGGTCAGGAGCTGTACAGTAAGTTTATTGCTGTTTCTGTAGTGCCTGTTCAGCTGGATTTCAAACTGGGTCAGAGCTGACTCCTCCTGTTGGTGCTGTCCTCCAGCGCTGCCCTCCAGCACTGTGCTCCAGTGTTCATTTGTTGGAAGAGCAAGCTGGACCAGGACAACTCAGGGACTTAGGCTGTATTATTTTTTTCTCTACACTATGTACACTATGTGCTGTATGCTATTGGTAATGTGTTTTTGTACTTTGGCCCCAGAGGAATTCTGTTTCATTTGGCTATATTCGTGTATGGTTGAATGATAATTAAAGTTGAAACTTGATTTGTTTGTAAATAAAAATGTATGTTTGCTTGTTTGCTTTAGTTTCATGTAAGTGATGTCTTTTCAACCTTTTAGTGCATAAGAAGAGTGTGATAGGCACCACGTGCATTAGGGAAACACTTGAAAGTTACCTGTTCTTTGTGGAATTAAAGAACACAAAGGGTGCCATTGGAATTCGGTTACATGAGGTGACTAGAAAGTTATCCAGTTAGTTCTACTCTTTTGGCCTTTTCCAATAAGATTGCAACATTTTTTTCCTTTCAATGTGTTTAGTTCCTATTAAACCACTCTAATCACCCTTAGTGGGGTATACCACCTCACAACATATTGTGTAAGGATGAAGAGAGAAATTCGTCACCTCCCCATAAAATTTGTTGTTATTTATCTTAAATACTCATTTCTGTCTCTCATGCCAGTGGCAATACTCATTCCTAATATACTTTTACAAAAGCCTAAATCATCTTGAACTCCACAATAACATTCTCGCCTTAACTTTCTCTTCACTGAAGAGAATAGTCCTAGTATCATGTACAGTTGTGGTTTAAAGGATATGAAGGATATTAGAGGAAGGATGTGAATATTTTGGAAACGATACAGATGTTTACCAGGATGCTGTCTGGATGAGAGGGTATGAGCTATCAGGAGAGGTGGGATAAACTTGGTTTGTTTTCTCTGGAGCTTTGAGCGCCAAGGTTGAGGGTGGAGGTTTACCTCAGAGCAGTTTATAGAATTGAGATGTATGGATAGAATAGATAACCAGACTTTTTTTTCCCTCATGGTAGACTCATCAGGTTCTAGGGGACATGCATTTAGAGCGAGAGGGAGCAAGTTTAAAGGCGATGTGCGGGGCAGGTTTTATACAAGTACGTTTGTAGTTTGATAGGTGCCTGGAATTGGCTGCCAGGGGCAGCTGTAAAAGCAGAAGCAATAGAAGTGCCTAAGAGGACTTTAGATATACACATGAGTTAGCAAGGAATGCTGGGATATGGATCATGTGCCGTCAGAGGGGATTGAGTTCAATTTGGCATCAAGGATGGTGGTAATGGAGTAAACCTTGGAGACACATGAAACTGGTTTTGTTTTTAAATGATGTATTAGTGGTGGATGTTTGTAGGTAAATAAGGGGAGGGGGCTTTCCTTAAGGTTGTCATAGCCAGGGAGTGTAGTGTGGACATGCTCCCACTATCTACTAAATGCTCCCAATTGCGTGTGTTGCAAATAGACTTTGACAACCAAGTTTCACTCCTGGCCTTCATGTGTGTCCTAGTGACTAAGCCCTGTGGAACCATTTCTACCGACATGAGAAGGGGCAAAGGTGGGTATTAATGCCTTAAAACCAGTCACTCTGGGCAGATGGGGCTTGTCAGCTGTGGTTAGCAGCTCATCTAGGAGAGGGAAAACTTTGATTTTTTTAACTTCTGCTGCCTTGCAGCTATACCCACTCATGGGGAAGGCTTCATGAGTAAGCCCTGAGGAAAAAATCAGAGCTGGAGTCCCTAAGGCAGTGCTACATTGAGTTCAATGCTGACTGACAGCTCTTGTGATGCCACTGGTACCAAACTGTATTGGTTTCTGCAGTTCCTTTTGACTCAGCTGTGTGGAGAGGGGCAGCGTGCTGCATGGGCAACAGCTTGTTCTGCATATCGTACTGCTCTGGCTTATGTAGACATCCACAATGCAACACCTATGACCAGCCCCGATCAATGAAAGTCCTATAAGAAGAGGAGGGGATGGGAGCAGAGAGAGTTTCTCAAGTGTTACGAAAAGATAGTTGTCTGTGTGTTGGAGGAAAATCTTGTTGGTTAATACTTTGCAAAATATTTGCATAACATGCATAAATATCGATAAATAATTGTCAATGACCTTTGCTTTAGTATCTTTTCATTTTTGCATTGAAACAGTGATTGTGACATCTTTGTTCAACCCTTCTTGTCTCCTTAAATGCTATAATACTACTGGCAAATATTTTAAATATGAAACAACAATGTCATTAAGTAGTAAAATTGCATACAATATTATCTATCTTCTTCCAGCTGGATCCTGGAACCTCCTTTTAACTCTGATATGTCTAAGTATTTTGTTTTCTATAGCTTGTATAAGGTTGCAATCATTCTCAAAGTGGCATAATTTCATTTTGGGAGTCATGCCCTGTATCCATGTTCGATGTGAATCTTTCTATAAACCTACCTCTTTAGTGTATGTAATATTCCTGCATCATAATTGAAATTATTCAGGCAGTCATTTTTGCCGTTCGTGTGGCTTCCTGCTATCAGAATTAATTTTCAAACAGGGCACATTGGATGAAAGCCAAGATGGCTGCATCTGAGATTCTGAATTTCCTGCAATCGCAGCAGTGTGTTAGACTAATTCATTAGTAAGAGTCAAATTGTTATAGTTTTCTGTTGTCACATCATTACTTCCTTGTGAAACTGAGCATGACCAGATAGTAAACAGTATAGTCACTAGGGGTATTCCGGCGGTCATACTTGTGTTGTATTGAGCAGTACTACGGCATTTTATAGCGTAGAGTGCGGGCAAATGCATGCTGTTTGTTATGCTTGACACCATCCTTCTCATATTCTTCTTCACCAACGTACTCATCTCTTCCTTTGTGTGTTAATACCTAGTCTCCCATTAAAGGCTCTTCATTCAATTAACTACTGCTGTAAGGTTGTGGGTCCATTTCCCTCCAGAGATTTCAGCACAAAATGCAGATTGACAATGCTGAGAAGAATTTCGAGGAATGCAGTCTTCAACAGTATGAGGTAGAATTGTAAACTATGTATCTAACTGCTGTTTCATGTCGTATGCATGGTTTTCCAAGAGCAAAGCACAATATATTGCTGAGAGATGCACAAAAAAAATTGGTGCTGGAATAAACTATTTTGGCCTTTAGAATCTGCTCATAGTTAATCTTGTATCTCTGCCACTCCCTAATAATCTCTGTGTTTAGAAATCTATCTACCTCCTGTATTAGGATTGTTGAGGTGGTAGTCCCTCCTCTGAATGTGAACGTGCTTTCATTTACTTTCACCAGCGTCCTTGCTTCTGGCTTCCTACGAGCTGCAGGACACCGCTGATCATGATGATAAGAAACCAAAGCCAGCTGTTTCAGCCATGGTCCCCTTGAGGCTGTCAGGCAACACTTCAACAGAAAATTAGCAGCCTTTCACTGGCCAATTTGCAGCCTTTGGGAAAACTATGTAGGAGTACTTGGAGAGGCATAAGGAAATGCAAGAGGGAGATTATTAGTTAATGTTTATATGATATCTATCATAGTTGCGTGCTTTAGAACACTGTTATTGACTTTTATTCTCTTATTGTGGTGAAATAATCACGGTGATGATCATCAAAGGAGAACAAGTATGAGGAAGGGAGAGATGGCATCATGCGCAATTTTGTTTGTAGGCACTGAGGTTGTATTGGCTGGTCGCTGAAGGGCTCCTCTTCCTCCTCCTCTCAGGAAGCAGAAGCCGTCTTATTTTGAGATTGTGGAGAATGTAAGCATGAAATTGGAGTCATGCTCTGCCAATTAGCGAAAGCTACTGTAGACAGCATTAACTGTTCCTTGAGCTGTGCGATCTACTATATCAGTGTAACAGCATAGCATCCATTGTGTTCATGTTGCTTGTTCATTTAAGTCAAGAGTTATGCATCTGTCATCCAACACCTGCCCATTAGTTTGGTTTGGTTACTCTACTGAGATAAGAGGTCTAATACAGAATGAGGATATTGTTTCCTCCTTAATACTACTAACTGTTCATTAAGATGCACTCTGTATGATTGAATTCAGCTAAACGTTAAAGGAAAAGTATTCCTTTGTTGGTGTACCTGCAGTATGACTGGAGTATAGCCAGTGGAACCCAGCACCATTGATAAACTAATCTCCCAGATTTGCTGTCAGTGCAGCTCTTTGCCAAAAGAGAATGAGTTTAATTTTGTTCTTCCTTTTGGGGGCGGGGGGGGAAGCATTTATGACTGCCCAAATGCAAACTGTTAATGTAGTTATTTCCTGCTTTGGCTTAGAAGTAGACAGAGCCATTGATTTTTCCCATGACAACTCCAGCCAATGGCAAAGTGGTTCTGGTCCTTCTCTTCAAGGCCATTGTAGTAGTAATATGTTTCAGTGAGGAATCCATGGTATAGAAGCGTCACCTGATTGCTGCCTGGTGTAGTGAGTGTAGGGAATTGCCTCTTAGTGAATGTTTCTCTTCCTAGAGTAATCTATTTTTTTTACTAGGTTCTGCTCTTTTTGCTTCTCTTTGCTTTCATTGTCACGCTGCACACCCGGGGTGTGGTGACCAAAATACCCTTACAAGTCAATCAGCAACTAACCCACAACCACTTGAGGAAGCCTTTAAATAGAATTGTCATAGCTCCTTACTCCTCCTTTTCATGTGTGTTCTGTGCAGTGTTTAATTTGGTCAATGATGTTCATTTGCTAGAACTGTTGTCAATTAAGTGTGGTTGCTATTTGCCAACTCTGCATATTTGCCACCATGTGAAAGGACGTACAATGAGATAAAAATGTGAATGCAGTAAAAATATAAAAGCAAATTGGCATTCATAATGCCCAGCAAACAGACACAACTTTGTTTTTTGCGGCCAACAAGTTCTCACTCAAATTGTATCAATAGCATTCCAGTGATTGGAAGAATGGTTATTCAATAACTTCCTGTCACCCCTCTGCTATGTAAATACTGTTTGTTCTTTACATTGTTCACTTGTCCCAATTACCATTAATTAGGTCAGGAACAAAAATGGAGGAATGCCTGAGTCTTGGTAAATGGTATTTATTGCTGAGATATAAAATATCTCCAACCTGATGGCATGAACATTGACTTCTCAGACTTCCGCTAATACCCTACCTCCCGCTCGTACCCCATCCGTTATTTATTTATATACACACATTCTTTATTTTCTCTCTCTCCTTTTTCTCCCTCTGTCCCCCTCACTATACCCCTTGCCCATCCTCTGGGCTTCCCCCCCTTTCTTTCTCCCTAGGCCTCCTGTCCCATGATCCTCTCATATCCCTTTTGCCAATCACCTGTCCAGCTCTTGGCTCCATCCCTCCCCCTCCTGTCTTCTCCTATCATTTTGGATCTCCCCCTCCCCCTCCCCCTCCCACTTTCAAAACTCTTACTAACTCTTCTTTCAGTTAGTCCTGACGAAGGGTCTCGGCCTGAAACGTCGACTGTACCTCTTCCTAGAGATGCTGCCTGGCCAGCTGCGTTGACCAGCAACTTTTATGTGTGTTGTATAAAATATGCAGTGTATGTTTATTTTTGTGATAGGATGAGGCAGTTTTACTTTTAACCTTCTGCTAAATGTGCAATTAACCTGGGTGTTTTTAAAAATCTTCTCCATTACAAAAGAGGCTGGATGTCGGATAAAGAATTTCATTATATAGTCATGCACCTTGAGCTTGTGAAGCTAATATAAAATGCAAGTATTTGCACTGTCTAAAGGACCAAAACCAACTAACGAAGATGTGAGTCTTATGTCATGTTCCTTCAATTTATCTGTAAGTTCCTTGAGCCTTTCAAATTTTCTGGTATCTTTTAAGATCTCTTTGACCAAGCTTTAGGTGCCCCATATTTGTTCAGGTTTTAGAGTCAACGAACAAGGGTGATTTGAGGTTGAATTTGCATTGCATGCTCTATTCACTAACTTTTCACTTACAATTGTCATTATCTGCTACAAGTAAGGATAATGAAAATAACATTTTCATTCCTGGCATTAGGGCAGTTTCTGTTGTGCTTTGTTGATAGATCGATGAATGACTTGGACTGTCCATTATCTGCCTGAAATATTTACTGCATCATCAGAATTTCTAAGTTATTTTTGCCTGTTGGATCACGATGAATTCAGTTTGTGTTTTTACTCTAAGCAAAATTCGAAAGACCATGTCTATATATGTATCTCTTGTTTGCAGATCTATGGATTGTTACGAGGCTTTTTTTTAAAGCAACCGCATTGGACCACCTTAATTATAATCATTATCAATCATTATAAATCCTGAGGTTCAGGAGGACATCTTATTATAAATGCATAATTTACACATTCATTTACATACATACATAAATAAATATAATTCTGAATGGAATCTAAACTGACATGAAAGTTTTAACGTTACAGGCAAGAGTGTTTGAAATTAAAAACAAGTCAAGTTTGTTTTTACAGTCTGACTCATTATCTCCTCTGAGTTAAAATGCAGGGTTAAATCACATATTTTACAACTCCTAAAGATCTTGCTACTCAGAACTTATGAATGCAAGCATCCAAATCCCTCATGATTTGATTGATATTCAACTGCTTTTAGGTTTGTTTGAGCCTGTAGGAATAGCCTGTTAATGCAATTTGTCTAGAGTGTAAGCAAACACCTGCTAATTTTGCTGTGGGTTTAAACTAAATACTCAGCGTTTGCATATCCAACAGGGAATTCAGTACATAGATTCTTGGGCCTGAAAAGAAACAGATTGATGATCTTGGCATTGGTTAAAGACACTGGCAGGCTTTAAGTGTCAAGCAGGAGAAGACCTACAGATGCTGAAAATCCAAAGCAACACATGCAAAATGCCGCAGGAACTCAGCAGGCCAGGCAGCATCTATGGAAAAGAGTAAACAGTCAATGTTTTGGGCTGAGACACTTCATCAGAATTTATGTTTACTTTTTTCCATAGATGCTGCCTGGCTTGCTGAGTTCCTTCAGCATTTTGTGGGTTTTAAGTGTGTGGTGTTTCTTTATAGCCAATCTGTGCAAAATCTAGGAATTCTTGTATTTGACAGCACTTACATTTATTTTTGCAGAGCGTCATATCTCCTTTTCACACAGCTGTGGAAGCAGAGTCATTGAATATATTCAAAACAGATTAACAGACGTTTGATTTGTAGGGAAGTTAAGGAATTGGGAAAGAAAGTGAGCAGGAATTGGTGCTGAGGCTATGGATTGGATCAGCTACAATTTTATTAGAGCAGGTCCAAAAGGCTCCTGTTCCTTATGTTATAGGTAGGTCATTGTTATAAGACTCTAAATGACAATGATGGTGAAGTTCAGAACTGGAAAAATTATATCAGTGTTAGCAACTTCAAAAGTCAACTCAGCTGGAAAACTTGTCCTTTGAGCATCTTGATTCTAATAGTAACTAAACTACCGTTTTGTGTGGCTTTAATATTGTTTTAAATGTTGTAATTTATTATTATTAAATTTAATTATTTTCTTTGGCTGGATTATAGGTCTTAAATAGAAGTTCCACCTTTAATGTGTACAGCTATTGAAAACATTGCACTATAAATTCATCAATGTACAACATTCAGATAGGAGAACAGATATAGAATAAATATGGTCTATGACTTACTGCAGCATTGATTTGTTTAAATGACACACCAAGTTGAATTGAGCAGGAAATATTGCATTAGATTAATGTATGACGCGGCAGCACTTGAACGTTATTCTCTATTGTTATCCTCTAGATTCAAAATGCGAATGATGTTTTAATTGCACCACTGGAGAAGTTTCGTAAAGATCAAATAGGGGCAGCAAAAGTAAGTGATATAATTTTGTTTGTTCTGCTTTATTCTTGAATATACTTACCCACTTGTTATATATAATTTGCAAATATGGTCAAAAAATTCCAGAGAGCTGAAGTAGATACAGGCCGACCTTCACTAATCCGGCACCATTGGGACCTGAGGAGTGCCGAATTAGTGAAAATGCCGAATTACAGAAGGATCACATTAAGCATAATCAGTGCCGGATTATCAAAGGAACTGGATTACAGGTAGTCGGATTAGTGAAGGTCAACCTGTAGTTTGTTCATTTCAGGTGCTGAATTTTAACTTGGTTGTGAATTTGGATCCAAGGGATATGAATGAAGCCAAGTTTGTTGGCACTTGGATTTCAAAGAGTCGTGTGTGTTTTTGACTCAATCTTGTCTTTTCTTACACTTTGTCGCACTTTGTACAGTAATTCTATATTAGCTTTGTAACATGGAGATAAGAGTTGAGCATACTGTTCAAGATTCTGCTTTTATTTAACACATTTGCCCTGGAAATTAAGTTCAGAAATAAAGCACACAGTACTTAAATCTTTTATAAACTTGGTTATATTTAATAACTTTAATTAAAACTGCCTACATCTATTCTAAAGTTAAAGTCCTGATGAACTAGTGAACTTATTTTGTTTCTCAAAATACAAACACGACCAACTTTTATTGACGTGTACTGTATTTGCTATTTGCATACATTACATGTTTGCCGAAGTCTCTCTTGAAGTCCCAGCTTTGACCCTAGGTTGCTTTGTAACAGTCGTTTACTGTGAAGCAGATTGTGCACAGCAGTTCATTAAGTAAGTATGAAGATACAAATGACCTCCACATTACAGCCAATTGGGTAAAAGGAGTTTGTCTTTTTGGAATTCACAGATCATCAGCCAGAAATCTGTGAAATGGAACCAGATTCACTTGTGGAATGTGTGTGAGCAAAATAAGGAGGAACAAGAAGTTTTGTCTAATTTTTAAACTCTCATTTCTTGATCTGACCATAAGACATTGGAGCAGAATTAGGTCAGTTGGCCCATCGAATAAGTTCTGCCATTCTATCATGGCTGCTTTACTATCCCTCTCAATGCCATTCTCCTGCCTTCTCCCTGTAGGCTTTGATGCCCTAACTAGCTGGGAACCTATCAATCTCCACTTTAAATAATGACATAGCCTCCACAGTCATCCATGGTGATACATTCCACAGATTCACTATCCTCTAGCTATAGAAATTACTTCTCATCTCTCTACTAATTGGACATCCCTCTATTTTGAAGCTATACTCTCTGGTCCTAGACTCACCCGTTATAGGAAACATCCATGCAAAGGTTCAAAGGTTCATTTTATTATCAAAATATATACACATAATGCAACTCTGAGATTTGTCTTCTCCAGGTAACCATGAAATACAGAAAAATTATGAAAGTTGTAGAAAGAAAAGACCTCAATCCCCCTCCCACGTGGACAAGAAAAAATAACAAATCTCACAAACTCCAAAACTCCCCCCCCCTCCCCACCTCTCCCTCACACAAAAACCAAAAAGCCAACAGATCGCCCATCTGGACACGGTAGTTAAAACATCAAACCCCTAACCCCCAAGTTCCATCCGTGCAAAATAAACAGTGATAATGACACATCCACTCTATCTAGCCCTTTTAATATTTGATGAGATCCCCCTTCATTCCCCGTAGCCATCAAATACCCCTCATACATTAACCCTTTCATTTCCAGAGTCATTCTCATTCATTTCCTCTGGACCCTCTCCATTGCCAGCATATCTTAGACAGGGGGCCCAAAGCTTTCACAATCCCCGCTGTGCAGTCTGACCAATGATTTATAAAGTCTCAGCATTACATCCTCACTCTGATATCCTAGTCCTCTCAGAAAGATTGATAACATTGCATTTGCCTTCCTGATCACCGACTCAACTCGCAAGTTAGCCTTTAGGGAATGCTGCACTAGGGCTCCCATGTCCCTTTGAAGCTCTGATTTCTGAATTTTCTCACTGTTTAGAAAATAGCTTGCTCTTTTGTTCCTTTTATCAAAGTGCATGAACATACACTTCCCGACACTGTATTCCATCTGCCACTTCGTTGCCCATTCTCCCGATCTGTCTAAGTCCTTCTGCAAACTCCCTGCTTCCGCAACACTACCTGCCCCTCCACTTATCTAGTTATTGTCTGGAAACTTGGCCACAAAGCATCAATTCTATCATCCAAATTGTTGGCAAAGGAAGAGTCCCAATTCTGACCTTTACGGAACACCACTAGTCACCGGCAGCCAATCAGAATAGGCCCCCTTTATTCTGACTCTGCCTCCTACCAATCAGCCACTCTTCTCTCCATGCTAGTATCTTTCCTGTAATAGCATGGGTTCTTGTTAAGCAGCCTCATGTGCGGCACCTTTCGCTGTACAGATAATGTGGCAGGATTTCTTAATGCCATAGGTTTATTTTGCTGTACAGCAAATTTTTGAAAACATTTCCATTTTATTTATCTTCGGGATGTCTGGAAGAGGGCCAGCTCACCTACACTTGATACATATTTATAAGTGTGCATTTCCATTCAAACTGAAGGATAATTGGAGACACAAGAGATGCCCATCCTCCTCACTTGGCTGCCTCTGCCCTTTTTTTTAAATCTCTCTCCTTCTTCTCCATTTACCACCATCACTTTCCAGCATTTTTCATTGACACTGAAATCACTTGTGTCTTCAAACACAGAGCTGGCCATTTAAGTGATGTGCTTTGGATACTGACAAGGCAATCCCGTAACTGGCCTCCTTGCCATGGACCACCTACTGAGCGACTATCATTACTTTTGAGAGAAAGCTATCGTGTAGGAAGGTGTGTACACGTTACATGAAATTTAATAGGAAATAGTTATAGAAAAGTTTAAAGTAAAATTTATACAACCCTGAGATTCTTCTTCTGTGGGCGTACTTAATGAATCTATAGAACAGTAACTGCAAGCAGGATCTGTAAACTGTAAATATCAGGAACTGTAAACTGCAAATGCAGATATAAATAAAGAGCATGAAATAACAAGACAAGAGTTTTCAAATGAGTGCAATTATCCACGTTTGTTCAAGAGCCTGATGGTTGAGTGGTAGTAAATGTTCTTGACCCTGAGGCACCTGTGCCTTCTACCTGATGGCAGCAGCGAGAAAAGAGCATGGCCTGTGTGGTGATGATGGATGCTGCTTCTCTATGGCAACGTTTCACGTAGATGTGCTCAATGGTTGGGAGGATTTTACCTGTGATATACTGGGCCATTAGTAGGATTTTCCACTCAAAGGCATTGGTGTTCCCATACCAGGCCATAATGCAGCCAGTCAGCATGCTTTCCACCACACATCTATAGATGTTTACCAAGGTTTTTGGTCAGGCCACTCATCTGAGTGCTACTGATACCATGTAACCCAGTACTACCTGTCGCATGTTCGGGTGGTCAGCGACTAATCCGGCTCCCCCACCAGGCTTGCCTGGTGAGGAGGGTGGCTAGACACCCTGCAGGACGAAAAACAAGACCTGTCAAAGGGCGGATGAACCCTCTCTCATAGGGTCAACGGCCATCTAGCAAACACGTGCCGTGAAGCGCGGAAAGGGCATCCCTTGCATTGAAGCTTGGTCTGGCCATTCACTGCAACAGAACTTCCCCCAGCCGTCTTGGACCCCAGCATGCCACTGGATCCAGGAAGGATGTCGAGAGGGTGGGTCTGGACCTGTGCAACCCCATACTCACTTAAAATCCACTCACGCACACGCTGTTCCTTTCTGAACTGAAAGGAACCATCATCATCCTATGGGATGGATAGCCAGAGAGAGAGACAGAGACCAAGGTTTTTGATGACAGACTCCTGATGTAGACCTGTTGCTTCCGGATGTAGACGTTGTTTTAGGAACACAACCCTACCATAATGTGGAGGTCAGATTTATTGAAATTTCATCAGAATCATGTCATGTTTGGAAATGAAGTAGTAATTGAGTGATATCTCCTGGCACAGAATACAATGAATGAGTTAAAACTCTGGGTTGAGCAGCACCTTGCAGGGTCTAAGTCAGTCTTAACAGGTTGGTCAGAGAAAGGGAAAGAATTCATGACAACAGAGTAGAGATTATCTATGGAAGTATAAATATTCCTTTGGACCTTCTGCAAGTGAGTTCCAGGAAATTAACAGTGCCTCAACATTTTAATGTTAATTGAATGATGGAGGAGTTGAGCAAGATCATGGTGATATAGAACTTGCTACTATGAATATGCACGTGGATTTTGACATTTTAATACATAAATGGTGCTACTGATCTTTGCATAGTAGGGGAATGAAGGGTTATGGGGAAAAAGCAGGTAGGTGGAGGTGAGTCCATGGCGAAATCAGCCATGATCTTATCGAATGGCGGAGCAGGCTTGGCGGGCCAGATGGTCTACTCCTGCACCTATTACTTTATGTTCTTGTGTTCACTGAGCATTGTTTAAACAAAAAAAGGAGATTGTAGATGTAGTCTTGTCTGTTAGAGTGAAAAACAAAGCAGGAGTAAGAAAGGCACTAATACGAAATGGTACTCTTCTGGAAGTTAGACATGGTTGACCAAAATTACAGACAGGTGACAGAAGACCAAGGATAATGTAATATTAGAAACTGACATTTTGACTTTGAGCCTGGTTATCACAATGCTGTGCACAGAGTAAAAGTTTATCTGAAATAAGGGCAGTAATGTAATGACTGATCATTAGGCCTTGTCTGTTCCTGCATTTTCTAATTTTGTAAATGATAAAATCTATCTTTCTTTTCCTGAATAAAACTTTTCTTGGTACATGAGGGCTCTTGTTTACTTCATCGGTACATTCTCTGGAGCATTTTTCTTCACATTTCTTTAATGGTTTTTGAAATTTTTGTCTGTTTATGTCTTTTTCACTTTCTTTCTGGAGTCACTTTTGTGCTTTATCTTTTCCGTACTCCTACCAGTTCACTGTTTTTTGTTTATTTGTGAGTCTGACTAGCTTTATAGATAAATGTTTAGTGTTCTCCAGTTAAGCCAGTAATTCAAATTGCTTCTTTTTTTTTTGAATTCTCTATAGTATTAATTTTGGCTCTTCTGTAGTTTGGAAATAAACTTGATAATTAAGGCCATTATCTATATACTTACAGCTCATTAGGCTGCTGGTGTTTAGGGTAGCAATGAAGGGCCTCCATCTCTGGTGGTGTTCAGGGCTTCCTTCATCATGTTAGTAGCTTCCTCTTGGTTTTCGCTACTGTCAGTTGTGCAAGTCCTGGGTGACGGCACAAGAATACCATCACACTCAGTTGTAGAAGAATTCTTTATTGCTGTTTCCATAACAATTTTGTTTTGCCCATCAGGGTTGTTAGCCCTGAGCTGAACTCCTGAACCTGGAGGACTAGTGGACCATCCTTAGTCTGGCCTCTACCCTTTGACCTCTTTGGCATGAGTGACCCAACCAAGAGCCAAAGCACAAAGCCCTGACTTCAGCCAACATAGCTTCCCAGGTCATTGAAGCACACAAGCCTCTAAACCACGGCAAGGTTGTGGTACTCTTGGGGGATTACCTATATGGCAAGATATATTTTTGTTTTCTAATCAATATATATTTTGTTGAAATTAATCAAGGCACGTATTTCAACAAGTCTTTTCTGATAAAATTTTTCATGTTTTTTAAAAATGTCATGAGGATAATGGATAGAAACAAACATGACAATTCAATATTGCACCTTCTGTAATCTTAGTTTCTGTATGAATTAAAACATTCAAATTTCAGAAAATGTGTAAAACCAAGTGGTAGAATAACACACTGGATGAAGGGTCTCGACCATAGATGCTGACTGCCCATTTCCCTCCATGGATGTTACCTGGCCCACTGAGTGCCTCTACCCCCTTCTTTGTTGTTCCAGATTCCCTCACGCCTGTCTTTCTACCTCATAACTTGATAGTGCTTATTTGAGGGAAAAAATAACTTAGGATATGAACTAAGGCCTTATTTGCTGATTGATGCTAACTTGTGTTTCATTAGTTGATTTCAAAAATAATTGTAAACATTGTGAAATACAGAAAAATAAAAAGGGGAGTGAGACAGAGAAACACCCAAGAAGTGCAAAAGGTCCTCATAAAACTTCAGGCATAATGCTTGTATGAATTTCCAATAACTGAAATGTTTTCACCTTCCTTGTGCATGATTTTATTTGGGAAAAGGGCAAGAATTTGTACCCATTCCCACTGTGTGATGGGGCTGTGCCCTTTCAGTAAATACACGCTCCATTCGGTTCCAATATTGTCAAACCATCACGATAATCAGAAAAAAAAATCTTTCTTTACCAATGAAAAAAGCAGACTACTGTGTTAGAATTGGCAGTACTGCGCTGAGACTAACTATGGTTTACAGTTCTGAGTTTTGACTGAGTGCTCTCATGTTGTATCTGTGCTGAAACCCTTTTTGGAGCTATCAAAGCCCAAGCACTTTACTAGTATTACAAAAGCATAGTACACCATCTTTATAGATAAAACAGTGACTCTCCCCCCGCCCCCCAGACAAATTGGAATAAATGTAAATCTTATTTTACATCTATTTAATTAAATCTATTTAACCTCTTCACTCAAGTATTTATGCAGCATCTTGAAAAGTTATCAGTTATTCATGATCAGCATAGAGGTAGAAGATTGCACATTTGATTTAGGTGGGAGTGAAGTTGATTCCTGCTTTAATTAATTCCACAGGTGAAGATGAATGATGACAAAGGCAAGATATGGCTCAGTGGTGATAACATCCAAATCTCCACATTTTTTGTCTAGACTTGCACATGTAATCAGTTAGACAAGCTAAGTCAGCTACAGACGCCTATGGAATGACAGTCTTGCTGGAGTTGGTGCCTTCAGGGGAAGAATGCAAAACTAATGGCTGGAAATTTCTTAATGTAGAAAAGTAGCAGTACTTTTTATTAAATACATTTTTACTTTCAGTACAAAATCATTCATCAATGTCTTGCCTCTGTTTTTTAACATCTCCAGATTTTTCATGGATTCCTCGATGAGTAGAATTCTATGCACTTAATATGAATATGGCGTAAGCTTTCCCGGCTTTAGCATGTGTCAAGCAAGCATTATTGACCCTGTGAAACAAGATGAATTACGACTTGTTTTTTGAGATGTGGCCACTGAAGTTACTGAGTTAATGTAAATAATAGCTTGGTGACTTAACTGGGAAAGGATGTCAGGCATGAAGTAACTTTCCTTATTTGGTATTGTGGTTTGTTGGCCTCCAGCTGATAACTTTAGGGAGATTATTGTGAGATATATTGTTTGTTGTGGATCATTGAATTCATCAAAGACATTAAGCAGTATATATTATAATGTCGGATGACCTTCACAATCCAATTACACCAAAGCCCAATTTTGTTGATGTGAATTGTCAGCTATTTTAATTTAAGATAACTGATGACCAGTGGCCTTCTCAAAAAAAATCTGCTGCTGCAATGTTGTTCGAGTTTTTAGCCATTACGAACTGAAACGGGCAGATAAAATACGGAAAAAAGGTTTTGTTTTACTCTGTCTATTGATTCTGTAATCCAAGATAAAGGAAGAATTCTGTATGTCAGGGTACAGATGGTTAATGAACCTTATCTTTCCAGATGTTCATAATCTTGCTTGTGGGCTGCATTGTTTGTAACTTGGCACATGATGACATGCAGATTAGCCTCTTTTGGTTTACTTAAGAATGCACTGTAGCATACGAACAAAACTTTTTTCCCACGACATTGTATTCACTTGTTGAGGCAATTCATTGAGAATTTAGTAAGAATATTTTAGTAAACAAAAAACATAAAACAGTACAGCACAGTACATGCCCTTTGGCCCATGATGTACCGACTTTTTAACCTATTCTAGGATCAATCTAATGCTTCCTTTTCACAGGGCCCTCAATTTATCTTTAATCCTTGTGCATATCTAAAGCTTTTTATTTTTATAAAATATTTTAATTAGAGATGAGGGTTTACAGTAACATTTCAAATTATAGTCTCTAGTTTTCCGTAATTGGGTAAGTTCATTTATTTATATTTCTCATACCAATGTATTGACGTGGCCTTCTGGTTAATTTTTGTTTTATCTATATCAACCAAGGAACTTTCATGATAAAAGCAACATAATAAAATCACTCAATGTTTTCCAAGGATTATTGCTTGTTCTCCCCCTGCTCCCCCCCCCCCAGTAAACTGAAAAATTTCCAGCATAAGTTTTGGAAAGCAATGATCTGATGAGCTCCTGAGTATTCTTGCGAGCCATTTCAGAATCAGAATCAGGTTTATTATCACTGGCATGTGTCATGAAACTTGTTAACGTAGCAGTGCATTATTTCAGGTTTAACTGGGCATTTCACTGGTGTCACATAGTTCTAGTGATTGGACTGAATCTTCGCATGAAAGGAAATAGTTGTGGTTCTTGCAGGTCAGTCTTCCCAAATCTGTGACACCCCTGCAGGAGCTCTTTAGACCAAAGTCCTAGCCCTAAATCACCTTGCTTCAATGGTTCATTTTAGTATCAGAGAATGTGCTGTGTATAGTATACAACCTGAAATTCTTACTCTTCACAGACATCCACGAAACAAGAGACCTCATAGAATGTATGATAGAAACATCAAAGCCCCAGAGCCCCCCTTCCCTCTTCCTTCGCACAACCAGCACCCCCCACTTGTACCAGAAGAAGCACCGACCACCGAACCATTCCCATCAAATCCACATTGCAAAAGACAGCAAAAGACCCCTGATCACCCTTCTTCATCAAGGAATTTCCTTCCATCATAAGGGCAGAAGTATTTATTTCCTCTGATAAATCAGATTCAGGTTTATTATCACCTGCATGTGTTGTGAAATTTGTTCACTTGGCAGCAGCAGTATACAATGTAATACATGATAATATAGAAAGAAAAAAACAAATAAGTAAATCAATTATAGTAAGTATATATGTGTATACTAAACAGTTAGATTAAAAGTAGTGCAAAACAGAAATAATATATATAAAGTGAAGAAGTGTTCATGGGTTCAATACCCATTTAAGAATCAAATGGCAGAGGGGAAGAAGCTGTTCTTGAATCGCTGGGCCTGTACCTTCAGGCTTCTGTACCTCCTTCCTGACGGTAACAATGAGAAGAGGGCATGCCCTGGGTGATGGCAATACTTAATAATGGATGCAGCCTTTCTGAGGCACCGCTCCTTGAAGCTATCTAGAATACTATGGAGGCTAGTACCCAAGGTGGAGCTGACTAATTTTACAACTTTTTGTATCTTCTTTCGATCCACTGCTGTTACACCCCCATCCCCTCGTACCAGACAGTGATGCAGCCTGTTAGAATGCTCTCCACGGTACATCTATAGAAATTTCGAGTGTTTTAGGTGACAAATCAAATCACTTCAAACTCCTAATGAGATATAGCTACTGACTTGCCTTCTTTATAGTTGCATCAATATGTTGGGACCAGGTTAGATCCTCAGAGATCTGAATACCCAGGAGCTTGAAATTGTTCACTCTCTGCACTTCTGATCCCTCTATGAGAATTGGTTCATGTTCCTTCGTCCTACCCTTTTAAGTAGTCCACAATCGATCTTTTGCCTTATTGATGTTGAGTGCAAGGTTGTTGTTGTGACACCACTCAACTAGCTGGTATATCTCACTCCTGTACACCCTCTCGTCTCCATCTGAGATTCTGTCAACAATGGTTGTATCATCAGCAAATTTATAGATGGCTTTTGAGCTATACTTAACCACAGAGTCATGGATATAAAGGGAATAGAGCAGTGGACTAAGCACACACCCCGAGGTACACCAGTATTGATCGTCAGCGAGGAGAAGATATTATCACCAATCCGTACAAATTGTGGTCTTCTGGTTAGGTAGTCTAGGATCCAATTGCAGAGGCCCAGGTTCTGTAGCTTATCGATCAGGACTGTAGGAATGATGTTAAGTTGTGAGCTATGGTCAACAAAGAGCATCCTGATATAGGTATTTGTATTGTCAAGATGATCTAAGTCTGTGTGAAGAGCCATTGAGATTGAGTCTGCCACAGACCTGTTGTAGCAATAGGCAAATTCCATTGGGTTCAAGTCCTTGCTGAGGCAGGAGTTCATTCTAGCTATGACCAACCTCTCAAAGCATTTCATCACTGTAGAAGTGAGTGCTACTGGACGATAGTCATTAAGACAGCTCACACTGCTCTTCTTAGGCACTGGTGGGAACTTCTGACCATAGCAGTGATAGGGGTAAAATGTCCTTGAATACTCCTGTCAGTTGGTTGGCACAGGTTTTCAGAGCCTTACCAGGTACTCCATGAGGACTTGCTGCCTTTTAAGGGGTCACACTCCTTAAAGACAGTCTGACATTAGCCTGCGAGGCAGAGATCACAGGGTCACCGGCTGCAGCAGGGACCTCCACAGCTGTAGTTATATTCGCCCTTTCAGAGGGCTGTAGAAGGTGGTTGAGCTCATCTGGTAATGTGGCACCACTGCCATTCACGCTATTGGATTTCGCTTGGTAGGAAGTAATGTCCTGCGAACCCTGCCAGAATTGATATGCATCCAATGTCGCCTCCAACCTCATTCCGAATTGTTTCTTTACTTTCGCAATTGCCCTCTGCAAGTCGTACCTGGTTTTCTTGTACAGACATGGGTCACCAGTCTTAAATACGACAGGTCTAGCCCTGAGCAGACGATGAACCTTCATGGTCTCATCCATGGCTTTTCGTGTGGGAAGGCACAGCAAAGTTTTTGTAGGCACACGCTCATCCACACAGGTTTTAATGAAGTCGGTAACAACCGCAGCATACTTGTCCAGGTTCGAAGATGAATCCCTGAATACAGTCCAGTCCACCGATTCAAAGCAGTCCTGTAAGCACTCCTGAGCTTCTCTTGTCCATTACTTCTTGATCCTCACTACGGGTGCTACAGTTTTCAGTCTCTGCCTATACTCGGGGAGTAGAAGTACAGCCAGGTGATCAGAGTTTCTGAAGTGAGGGTGTGGAATAGCACGGTAGGTATTCTTGATGATGGTGTAACAGTCGCCCAGTGTCTCGTTTCCTGTGGTACTACAAGGAGATTTGTTGATGGTAATAACTTAGTGACTTTTTTCAAGTGGCCTGGTTAAAATCCCCCAAGACGATTGTGAAGAGCCAGGGTGTGCTGTTTTTCGCATGCTGATCACATTGCTCAGATCACTTAGAGCCTGTTTGACATTGGCCTGAGGTGAAATGTACACCGCTACGAAAATTATTGCAGAAACCTCCCACAGCAGGTTAAATGGACGGCACTTTACTGCTAGATATTCCAGGTCTGGTGAGCAGAATTGGAACAACACTGACACAGTTGTGCACCATGAGGCATACTCCTCTGCCTCTGCTTTTGAGAGACTCGACAGTCCTATCCTGATGGTGTATAGTGAACTCGCCAATCCAAATCACTGTGTTTGGTATGGAAGGACTCAGCCAAGATTCCATGAAACGAAGAACACAAGTGGTCCCACTGTCCCTCTGATACAGCACCCCAGCTCTCAGATCTTCAATGTTACTTACTAAAGACTGGGTTTGATAGCAAGATAGTCGGTATTGGGAGTCAAAAACCCCAGTTTTCTTAATCTCTCCTGTCTCCCTGATTGCCAGCCACGATTCCTCCAAGGAGTCCGGCAAGAAGTGTGACCACTATCAGCATTAATTCCGTCAGTTTTAAGCAGCAATGGATAGTTCAATCACATTAAGACATCTTTATTAACTGTACAGACCTTGGAAGTAGTTGGGATTCTCAGCTGTATCAGACTGAAGTAGGAATATTTAACCGTGTCCATGGAGCTGGGCTGCACAAGATTGGCTTCAAGGTGCCCTGGAAGTAGTATGATGATTGTACAATGTTCAGTTCTATGAGAGCTCCATAGCAATTGAAGCGGTTCATGCTTGCATGCAACAAGATAAAAACAGTCAGGCATAGACTGGTAAATAGCACACAGAGAATGCTGGAGGAATTCAGCAGGTCAGGCAGCATCTATGGAAATGAATAAACAGTCGATGTTTCAGGCCCAGACCCTTCTTTAGGGCTCGGCCTGATTAGTGGCAGGTAACATTTGTGCTTCAGAAGTGCCAGGAAGTAATCATCTCTAACAAGAGAGTGTCTTACTACTTACCCTTGGCGTTCAGCAGGATCACCATTATTTGGTCCTCCATCATCCAACATACTAGGTGCCACCATTGACCAGAACCACAGCTGGACCAGCCACATAAATACTGTTGCTACAAGAGCAGGGCAGAGGCTGGGCAAAATACTTGCCTCCTGGCTTCTCAAAATCTTTTCATCATCTGCAAAGCACGTCAGGAATGTGACAGAATATTCCCTGCTTGCCTCTATGAGTACAGCTTTAATAACTCTCAGGAAATCCAAAATAATTCTCCCAAGAAGTTAACATCAACATCATGCTGTTCGCTTCAATTATTTGCATTTTGGCACATTGAGTGTTGGTCTTTTATTTTTATTTTAATTCTTTTTTTCTTTAAAAATTGTGTTCTTTTGGGTTTCTTGCTTTGTGGCGACCTGTGAGCAAACAAATCTGAAGGTTGTATAAATTTATACATTCTTTAATAATAAATATTCTTGAATTTTGACCTGAATCATTCAGAACAAAGCATTCACCTTGGCTGAAACCGAATTCTACACATTAAAGATTAATTTCCTCAACCACCAGCACATAGTGGCTGCAGTGTACTATCTACAAAGTCCAGTGCAGTTACTTGCACAGGTTACTTAAACCATATCTCCCAAACTTGCACTGCCTACCACTTGGAAGGCTGAAGGTAACCAGCACATGAGAGCACGACCAGCTGCAGATTCCCCTCCAAGTTGAACACCATCTTGACTTGGAAATGTATCACAATTCCTTCATTGCCATTGGATATATACCCAGCTGCCACTTTATTAGGTAATTACTGTAACTCCCAACCCAACAGCACTGTCAAAGTACCTTCATCAGGAGGACTGAAAGTGGTTCAACAAGCTGGCTTGCTATCACCTCCCAAGAGCCTTTAGAGGTAGGCTATAAATACTGGATGCCCAAATCTCCCAATACAAATGGGGGAGAGAAAAAGAACAGCTACTTTTTTCCAGCCTGTACAATGGAATCAAGCCTTTGTATTTATCTTAGTAACCACTTTGGCCTGAAAATCAACGTTGTTAAACTAGAAAGTGTGCAGAAAAAATTTGAGGATGCTGCCAGGTCAAGTGGTCCTGAGTAATAGGGTGAGGTTGGCCAGGCTAAATCTTTAACCCGTGGAACGTAGGTGAATAATGGGCGACCTATATAGAAGTGTTTAAAACTATGAGAGGCATAAATACTGTGGATGGTAAGTCTTCTCCGCAGAGTAGCGGTGACCCAAACTAGTCAGCAAAAGCTTAAGGTGGGGGTGTTGGGATTTAAAAGGGACTTGAGGACTAACCTTCTCATGCAGAAGGTGGTGAGTATATGGAATGAGCTGCCAAAGGAAGTGGTTGAGGCAGATTTAATTTAGGAAGCTCTTAAACAGACACTTGGAGGAGCAGGTCTTAGCTGGATATACAGGAAATTGAGACTAGCTGGGTGGCCATTGTGACTGGACCTATTCTATATTTCTCCATGACAATATCTAATCTCATATATAGAAGTCATAATTATCTTTCCTTAACCTACCAAGATATAATGGATTTTCTTGTTATGTATATTTGTGGTATTTTATTCTTCATAGAATATTTAAGGTGCTGGGTAAAATTGTGGTTAATATTTGCTGGTTTATCTGTGGACATTATAAAATTAGTTGCTCAGCCAGCATGATGGTGGTAGTCTTTCCAGACACCAGGAACTACAGTGACAGTTACTAAGAAAGGGTCAGTTAAGCCATTGTGAGTTACATGACTGAGCATCTTTGCTTCACCCTTAACAAGAAAGAAAATGGACCATTTTTCTCAGAGCCAAGCCTTGGTGAAGGAGTCAGGTTAATCATTAAGTGTATACCTTTAGTACCTGAGATACTGCAAAAGCAAAGGTTGGATACACACAGCAGGTCAGGTTGTGTCCATAGACAGAGAGAGAGAGTGAAATGTTTCAGGCAGAACACCTTTTGTAAGAACCTACCAGTGGGTTTATTAGTCTGGTTGATAATTAGCGATGGTCCGCAATGGTTTCTGAATGACTGTTCCCCTCTCTCAATCTAACCCATTCTCAGTTAGAGGGTGACAAAGTAGTGTGTTGGGAATGCCAGGTTTGAGTGTGCCAATGGAGAAATTGAAACAGGGCTAATATCGCCAATGCCAGAAATGACCAGTTCTAATACAGACAAAGAGAGCAAGTAATCAGAAGTTGGACAGTTCAATGTTGAGCTCACAGTTGACAGTTCTGGGATATTTTACAGTTTGTGAATGAACTGGGAGGAGCTGATGTTAGTGCCCTGAATTGGCACAATAATCTCCTATGGGGGTGGGGGGGGCGGGGAAAGGAAAGGTACGTCGCATCCAGAGTTTCTTTGGTTAGCAGACGATTTTCCTCCATGCCTCTCCGACATAGTGGGGAACTGCGTACGAGGCAAGTTACAGTAGTGGTTTGCCATTGCCTTCTGTCGGGTGAGTTTCCAAAGAGATCACCAGCTCATAACCCAGCACAGATGGAAAGCGTGCAGGGGAGCCGGCTGGATTCGAACTCGGGATCTTTTGTCCCGAAGTCCGGAGCTGATACCACTACACCACCAGCCAGGTATGACCTGCTGTAACTTCAATTGGCCACTGTAGTGAATCTCCTGCTCTGCCATTTTGACAGCTGTCATTGAGCAACCTGTGTGTGATGCCATTACCTTCCGCCATTTACAAGATGATCTAATCTCCTCTCAGAACATTCTAGAAACTGGACAGGATAGGGGCATGGAAGTGGGAACTAGACTGAATATCAAGGTGGCTGCTGACCTTGACTCTATCTCTCCTGTCATCCTTAAATACTACACTAACCAGCTCTCGACAGTCTTCGCTGACATTTTCAATCAGCCACTGTTCCAGCACATTTCAAAAAAATCTGTTATTATTCCATCCCCAAAAAATCAGCAATCACCAGACTCAATAGCTACGGGCCAGTTACACTCACATCAGTCACAATGAAGACTTTTGAAAGGCTAGTCTTATCATTTCTCAAATCCACAACTCAAAAATTTTCTAGATCCTCTGCAGTTTGACTCCAGAGCCAACAGGTCTGCAGATGATGCAGTTAACATCGGTCTGGACATCATACACAACACCTCAGTTACCCGTGTTATATATGTCAGGGTACTCTTTATCAATTTCAGTTCAGCCTTCAATACCATCATCCCTGAGCATGTGCAAGAGAAACTCTTCAGACTTAATGTACCAATTCCCGTCTGCAGGTGGATCACAAACCTACTCTCTGACAGGAGGCATTATGTGAGACTAGGCAAGTACATCTCCACAGGCCGCTCAGTCTGCACTGGTACACAACAGGTGTGAGTTCTCTTCCCTCTCCTGTTTTCTCCATAAACTAGTGACTGAGTCCCCAGTGATCTGTCAGTTAAATTGATAAAGTTTGTGGCTAGAACTACAGCCATTGGGCTAAGTCACCAGAGATAATAAATCCAAGTACCACTAGGAAGTAAAACAAGCTAGCGTTTTGGTGCAATCACAGTTTGGAGCTGAATGCCCTCAAAAACGTGGAGGTCAATATCGACTTCAGGAGAAACATGTCTCCTCTCCACCCACTCATCATCAACAACTCTGCAGTCAGCACCGTTTCAACATTCCGGTCCCTGAGCATCATTATTTTGCAGGACCTTATGTTGGAGAAAACCATTATCTCCTTCATTAACAAAAAGGCTCAGCAGTGGATGTATTTCTTACAGTAATTGGTAAAGTTCTATCTTCCCCAGAACCTATAATTTAGAACAGTGTAACTCTACACTGCCATCATAGAGAGCATCGTCACATCATTTGTTACTGTCTGGTTTGATGCGGCATTCTCTCAAATAGATGAATACTACAGCCAACTGTCAGTCAGTAGAAAGGCTACAGGCTTCTATCACCGCCGGACTAAGGACTAAGAAGCTGGCAGGAAAAATCATTGCAGGCACTACCTACCCTGAAAACTGTCTTTTGCAAAAGCTCCCTTCTGGAAAGATCTATAGGGCTATTAAAACTAAAAAACTTCATGCCAGCTTTCGCCAGCTAGTTAATCTAATCAACCATTCTTGGTTAGCCCCCCTCACCTCCTTTATCTTTTAACCCCTTCACTGTGCTGCACTGTAAACACTTTACACCGCTTTTTATAATGGTGTTTACATTGTAAATACAAGATGTATTTATACACATTTTATTTCAGATTTGTCCTTTAACCTCGAATTTTATTTTTATAGTCATGCTTTATTGTTAATGATTGCTGAATGTTGTTTTTTTTGTTGCATATTGAGCCAACACACGACAGCAAATTCCTAATGCATGTAAATCTATGCAGTGAATAAGGTTGTTCCTAGACCTTGGGAAAGAGAGCTGGACAGAGCATTTTTAAGGTCATGGTGAAAGAAAGAAAGATCTTGTGGGAACAGGGGAAACGTGACTGAGCATTTTTAGTAATGGGCTGTGCTATCAGATTGATGACTGCGGAGGTAGGGAAATAGAATATGTGAGCATAGAGGATACAGCCATTGGAGGTTAGGACATGGGACTCTGATGAGAGAAGGAGATTAGGGAGACTGGGGTATTAGTAAAGCAGTAGCTAGAAATCATGTTTTATTCTAAAGTATGTTAACTCACACTTGAGTCAAATTTTACTTACCCAGTTTCATGTTCCAAGCAACCATTTATCCTATTTTTTTTTCAAATTGGCTGTAAAATTTCATTTTTTAAATCATGTATGTTTGAGCTTTTAGTCTTTTTTTAAAATGTCTTATTTGCTCCACTCTAAAAATCTAAATGTCCTACATCTAGTAAATTCCTTTGACATTACTGCATTACAAGGGTACGCTAGCTATTTTTGATCACCCATGTGTTTCTAATTATCCTGAAACACTTAACAAAAAAGGATGAAAAATAAATATCAGCAGAATTAACAAAGTACAACAGCTGGTGATCAATATTATGATAACTACACATCATCTAGAAGGATGAAATCATAAAATTTCGGGAATACAATTAAATGAATTAGACCAAAGGTTTAAGGAAGAGATTGTGGAGTATCAAGCTGGCAGTTAAGGGTTTTGTATAGATGTTAGCGTGTATAACACAGAGCATTACATAAAATGCCAAATACTAAAAGATTCAAGAATATAAAAGGAGACCCAAGATTTGAAGAGATCTTGGAGGCATGAGCAATGATCTTTCAAGAATCATTAGATTCCTGAATGGTTCCAGAGGACTGGAAGATTACGGATGTCACTGCATTTTTCAAGAAGGAAGGGAGGCAGAAGAAAGGAAATTAGCCAGTTAGCCTGACTTCAGTGTTTGGGAAGATATTGGAGTCCATTATTAAGGATGAAGTTTTGGGGTACTTTGGAGGTGCATAATAAAATAGGCCAAAGTCAGCTTGGTTTCCTTTAGGGCCAATTGTCTAAGAGAAGATGTGCTGGCTAAGGGAGAGTCCAGAAGAAGGCTCTGGAGAATGATTTGGGAATGAAAGGGTTAATGTATGAGGAGTGTTTGATAGCTTGGTCCTATACTCACTGAAGATTAGAAGAATGAGGGGAGATCTCATTGAAACTTATTGAATATTGGAAGGCCAGGTAGCATCTATGTAAAAGAATAAACAGTCGCCCAAAACGTCAACTGTGTACTCTTTGCCATAGATGCTGCTGGGTTGCTGAGTTCCTCCAGCATTTTTTGTGTGTTACTTGGATTTCCAGCATCTGCAGATTTTCTTTTTTTTTGGAATATTGGAAGGCCTAAATGAGTGGATGTGGGGAGGTTGTTTCCAATGTTGGGGGAGTCTAGAGCCAAAGTGCACAGCCTCAGAATAGAAAGATGTCCGTTTAGAACAGAGATGAGGAATTTCTGTAGCCAGAGGGTGGTGAATCTGTGGAAATCATTGCCACAGATAACTGTGGAGGCCAAGTCATTGGGTATATTTAAAACAGATGTTGATAGGTTCTTGATTAGTCAGGGTGCAGGGTTGCAGGGAGAAAGCAGAAGAATGGGGTTGAGATGGATAATACATCAGTCAAGATGGAATGGCAGAAAGACTCAAAGGGCCAAATAGCCCAATTCTGCTCTTTTGTCTTATGGTCTTATGAAAGTGTTGCAGAGATAAAATGAAATTCTAGAGTCAGAGAGCAGACCGTGTAAATACTGGTCAGGAAATATGAAGGTGGAATTTAGTGTAGGACAGATTATAACTAACTTTGAACAAGTCAGGTGTTTGTGGAATATGGAGGACACAGAAGACAAAGGGAGTTAAAAGCAACACTAAATAGGTAAATTTCTGTAGCTGAATTTTTATGCACTGTTGACTATTAGCTGCATCGAGCTTTGTTAATTCGTTTAGAACAATTCCTTTCATCCAATTTTCTGTTGCATCATCACTTTAAAGTTATCTTGTCCTAGTTTTGAAATTTTTGGACAGCAAGAAAATTTATTTTGTTCTTCATACCTTCAGTATGCTATCAATTATCTCCTCTAATTTGTAAAGTGACATGTTTATATCTTATAAAGTGAAATATCTCTTGGAAGATTTGTCCTCGTGCTTCTGCAATTAATTTAGTCATTCGCTTGCACTAGGTCCAGAATATGAGCCATTTAAACAGTGTGATTAAGACACTATTCAGTGCTCCAGATGTGGTCCAATCGTGGCCAGATAAAATTATCTGACTGCATGAGCTACACCTTTGGCTGGAGTTCTAAAATAGTTAAGTATAGTGTTGGAGAGAGAATTTTGTATTGCCAAGAGCTATTGTATTAATTTGCACTTTTGAAAAGGGATACTAACACAGTAACTTTGGAAAATAATTAGCGTTTACATTTCATACATGGCTGGAAACTAAGTAGGTAGCACAGCTGTTTTAGTAATTAGATAGACAACCACCATCGGTTTTAAAATATAAAGCAAATGAAGCATGTACTTCAGTTATTTGCATAATGTGGAGTAAAAAATTCATGACCACTACTTATCTACTTTAGAAGGGAAACTCCCAGTGGTATCTTGTATTGTACTGTCTCACTTGTAGGGCAGGCAAACTTTATGGAGAGAGAAGAGAATTACCATTTCAGGTCAATGACGTTTCAGTTCTGATGAAGAGCCATTAATCTGAACTGTTGATGGTTTCTCCATATACAGATACTGCTTGGCATGCTATTATCAACATTTTCTTTTCTCATTACTCTGACATCGTCAGACCTGATCTCACCCTCTCTGGCATTCAGGAAAAGTCCAAGCCAGGAATAATGAAAAAAAATCTCATTTCTTTCCTGTGTAGACTGGTTGAAATCATTCCTGCTAGAGTCTGCTCTTAGATGACAGTTGAACTCTTCTTCAGTAAACACAAAAATACTGGAGGGATTCAGCAAGTCAAACAGCATCTGTGGAGGGAAATAAATGCTTGATATTTTGGGCCAAGACGCCAACTGTTCATTCCCCTCCATGGATGCTGCCTGACTCGCTGAGTTCCTTCAACACTTGTACGCATGATGCTCAAGATTTACCACATCTGCAGAATCTCTTGTGCTTATGAAATCCTCTTCAATTCCAGTTTTCCTTTGGTAGACATGAAGGTGGATTTTAAGTGGATGGATCTGTGCTAATTTTTAAACCTCTTGGAACAGAACAGAAGTGTCGTTAAGAATTCTTTGTCTTTGGACTCTGTCAAATGGGTTTCATCATAAAATTTATCACATTAAATGTCAGAATTACAGACGCTCACAGCATGCCAAATGAAGAATGAACAAAACTTAATTTCCTCACTGAAACTTTGTAAAGCCACTGGAATAAAATAGATATTTAAAACATGGCCGTGGAAGGTATTTAAATTGAGTGTTTAAAGTAATTTGGAGATTTAATCTATTTTTAATGCCTATGAGACAACAGGGTGTAGTTATGTAGTTGTTGTTGATTCTGCAGATTGTGCACAGTATGTGAAGTGTAATTGCACCATAAATTCACTGATTTTTACATATTCTGAAATGCTTATAGAGTTCGGAGATTTTCATGAGTCACTGACAGCCTCTAGTGGTAAGGAATAAGTACTGCAGCACTTTGACAAGTGTTTCATATTTCTGTATGGGGGTGTCATTATTATACAGACAAAATAAATTCAGAAGTATTACATGCTTCTAACTTCTGTTTGGACTTTACCAGGATACATCAATCTAAAGATTAAACATACTAAATACATAATAGATTACATTAACGTAATTTTAAGAGGCTTAGCAAGACAGGCAGCCTCTATGGAAGGGAATCTATGGTTATCAAGATTGTAGTTCCATTATTCTCAATCCATCCTGCAAGGATCCCATTGTCCCCAGTCTGTCCAGTAAGGACTCTATTGTCCCCTATCCATCCAGTAAAGAGTCCATTTCATTATTCCAGTTTCTCTGTCTTCTCCGTACTTTTGGTTATGAGGCTTTCCACACCTCAGTGTCTTTAACGTGTATTGCTTTTTCCTTAACTGTTGATTTCCATGTACCGTAATTGACAAGGCTGTCAGCGGAGTTGTCTGTTTCCTGTACTGCTGATCTCAACTGTTCCCTTTCCAGTAGTACCCAGCTTGAACCTCACCGTCAAGCCCACCATTCCATTAAATCTGTAATTTTCCACAATTTCCTATGACTTCAGGATATCTCCCCCTCCCAACATTCTGAAGGGAGTACATCCTCCATTATATCATGGTTTGTTCTTCCATCTTCACCATTTCCCTTTTCACAACGCTGTCAGATGAAACCACAGAAGATGCAACACCTCCCTTTTATTGCTACGTTCCTTCAGGAAGTCAGGCATCCTTTTTTGGTGAAGCAACAATTCACCTGCAGTTCTTTCTGTATCTGATGCTCGTGATGTGGTTTCTTCTAAGCCAGAAGTCTACCACAGATTTGTTAATTGTTTTGCAGACACTTAAGTTCAGCATACTAGTGTGCTCCTGAGCTTCCATTCAGTATTTTTGTTCCACTGCCATTCTGACCCCAGTCTTTGGCCTTGCATTCTATTCCAAGAAAGTCCTTGGAACAGCTCCTCATCTTTTATCTCAGCACACTTCAGCCACGATGACTTGATAATCAGCTTAACAATTTCTGATAACCACCATTCTTTATTTTTTTTTACAACTTTCTGCTTTAATTCTTCAATTTGAACTTTTTTTTAAATCTCTGCTTCAATTTGTGATTTTTTTAATATTCTCATTTCTTTCTGAGTTACTTTAAATAACAGTTTCCTTGACAACTTTGCTCTGCGTCCTGTCGCAAAAATTTCTTCTGTTCTCTCCACAGTAACTTTTGGAAAAAAAACTATCTTCTCAATTTTCCGTTTCAAAATCAGAATTAGATTTATTATGAAGGGTCCTGATGAAGCATCTCGTCCCAAGATGTCAACTGATTTTTACTTTCCGTAGATGCTGCCTCACCTGCGGAGTTCCTCCATCATTTTGTGCAAGTTGCTCTGGATTTCCAGGATCTGCAGGATCTCTTGTGATCAGATTTATAATCACTGATTTAAAATCAAGATTGTTTAATGTAATTTCCTGTACACAAGTGTAAAGTGGAACAAAATAGTTGTTACTCTGGATCTGATGCAGCACAGTAAAAAAAAACAAAAAGAACACAAAAATACATAAGATAGTTTATAAACATTGATTGATTGTATGTCCATAAAGTGACACTTGGCTCTTCATAAGGTGACTGACCGGAATAAAGTAGTGGGTGAAGGTGTTGACCTGTCTTACTGATTGGGGAATAACTGTTTTGGATCTGATGTTGCTGGTGTGGATACTCCGTAGCCTCAGCCTGGTTGGATTGCAACAAGGAGCGTGGGTGGGATCTTTCCTTGATGGTGGGTAGGCTGGTGCCAGTGAATCATTGAGCAGTTTGACTACCTATTGTAGAGCCTACCTGTCTGCCTCAGTGCAGTTTCCATACTAAGCAATGATGCAGCTTGTCAGGGTGCTCTCCACTGCACATCTGTAGAATGATGTGAGTATGGATGTGCAAAGTCCATCTCTCTTCAGCTGCCTCAGAAATTTATTGCCTTCTGACAGTCATGCAAGGTAAGACATAAAATGTCTATAAAACTCACAACAATAAATAGTTAGTGCAAAGAAAGGAATAATGAGATGGTGTTCAAGGGCCATTCAGATATCTGATGCCAGAGGGGAAGATACTTCTGAATTATTGAGCATAGGTCTTCAGGCTCCTGCATCTCCTTGACAATGGTGGTAACAAGAAATGCTGTATTCTGGATGGTGAGGGTCCTTTGCAATGGAAGTCGTCATCTTAAGGCAACGCCCTCTTGAAGATGTCTTTGATGGTAGGGAGGGTTTTACCCATGATAGAGTTGGACAAATTTATGACCTTCTGCAGCATCTTGTAATCTTTTGCACTAGAGCCTTCATACCAGGCATGTTGCAACCAGTCCGAATGCTCTCCACTGCATCTATAGAAACTCGCAAGAGTCTCGATTCACATACCTTTATGATTGCATCAATATTTTTGGCCCAGGATAGTTCCTTTGAGATGTTGACAACCAGAAACTTTAATTTGCTCACCCTTTCCACCACTGACCCCTCAATGAGGACTGGTCCCTGAATGGTGAAGCATCCATAAATTGAAAGCATTAATTCAGTTTCTCCCTCCAAGATTTAACCCACAGAATGCTTCTATCTTCTTCTGTTTTGGTTTCCCAACACCTGCAGATTTTCTTTTCCAATATAATTGATTAATGATAATTTCTTTGAACAAATCTCTATGACTTAATCAAAGTGGCAGAGAAATGCAGATTGGCCTGGCTTTAGCTGCTATATTAATTGGGAATCTTTCTCACTAGTTGTCATTATGTTAGAGACTGCACTGCACATCAGAGTTAGACATTGGAATCTGCTCCGGGCTGAAATGGTGTTTGCTGTAGCTGTAAACATCTCAACTGCATCCTCACAACATATCATTAATATTATTTTGCTGTCTAATGTCCCCAGCAGAATACATTCCATTGCTATAAAGTGAAGTAGCGTAATATTTGTTAATCAGATTAATTTTCAGTTCAGCTTCCATAGAGGCTTGTGCTGTACAGGAAATGCGGTGAAGATTGTCGTGTCCTGTGCAACAGTTTTATCATTTTCTTGAATCCCTTAATCATTAATTTTCTTCCGAATTGTCCACATTTCAGTTGAAAGCAGAATATGGGGTTATTGGCAGGATTCTTGACAGTGTGGAGGAACAGAGAAATCTTGTGGTCCATATCCATAGACCCCTCAAAGTTGCCATCCAAGAGGATAAGGTTGTTAAGAATGCGTATGATGTGTTGTCCTTCATACGTGATTGAGTACAAGAGCCGTGAGGGAAGCGATATAAAACCCCAGTTAGATCACACGTGGAATATTAATATTGTGCTCAGTTTTGGTTGCCTCATTGTAAGACGGAGGTGGAAGTTTTAGAGAGGGTGCGGAGGAGACTTATTGTGATGTTGCCTGGACTAGATATGTAGATAGGTTGAGCAAGCTAGGGCTCTCCTCCTTGGAGCAAAGGAGGATGAAAAGTGACTTCCAGGAAGATGGTGGCATGCTTGGATGCAGCGGCTATTCCAGGTTCAATCAAAGGTGTATCTGTTCGCGTCTTCTATGTCTTCCTTATGATGGCAGGTGACTGCTAGATCAACGAGTTGCTCGATAGTAATGGAACTGGATGGACTTATTGCAACTACTTTGGCAACAAAGAATACTGTAAATCCGTCAAGACCGATGCTGGGGGAGCTGCGTTTCCTCTGTTGTGATCAGGACTAGTTAGAGGCCGCAGTGTCACCTGTTGCAGTCGCCCAGTGAAGGAGAGTTGAGTCAGTGTGGGGGAGAGCAGGGGCCTCTGGGCGCACTGGAACCCAATGGGTGGTGGCTGGTCCCTCCCATTGGTGCTGCCCTCCGGTGTTTGCTCGGTGCTGCTCCCCTGTGTTTGCTCGGTGCTGCCCCCCCTGTGTTTGCTCGGTGCTGCTCTCCTGTGTTTGCTCGGTGCTGCCCTCCTGTGTTTGCTCGGTGCTGCCCTCCTGTGTTTGCTCGGTGCTGCCCTCAGGTGTTTGCTCGGTCATAGTGGAGGCAGATACATTAGGGGCATTTAAGAAACTCATAAACACATGGATGGTAGAAAAGTGAAGGGTATGTAGGAATGAATGGTTAGATTGATCTTAGAGTAGTTTAAGAGGTTGGCTCAACATCATGATCCAAAGGGCCTGTACTGTTTTGTACTGCTCTATGTTCTATGACATAGCATACAACTAGAAGCTGAGGATGCCCACTGTGTATAGAGTGTAGGTGCTCTGAAACAGTTCCCCAGACGATGCTTACTTCACCTGGAAGGGCTGTTTAGAATTTAATGAGACTGAAACCGAGAAATTGCTCCAGCCTTGGGGGAAATATAATCACATTTAGTGCTGTGTCCATGAAATCCATAAGTACAGAATAATTGTTCAAACAGACTGCTAAATGTTGAAACTAAGTTGTGCTTACATTAAACAACACAAAAATGCTGTTGGAAATTAGCAAGTCAGACAGCATCTATGGAAGGGATAAACAGTTGAGGTTTTGGGCTGAGACCCTTCATCGCTATGTTTTGCTCAAGATTTCCAGAATCTCTCGTGTTTATGCTTGCATTAAAATATTATTTTATAGGACAATTTTGTTTATTGGTTTGTTTTATTGGTAATTAATATTTGAAAGTGTGTTATATTTAATTGTAATGTTGCATTTGTAATGTTGCTCAGTCAACATTGAAGTTGATATTTCAATTCAAATATTGATCAGCAGCGCTTTAAACATCTACACATCTACAGACTCTAAGAATAAGCATCCTTCAATGACTTAGTATTATTCATATTCGTAAAATATTGTATTTATTATTGCTTAATTGTGGTAGCTTCAAATAAACTGGTAATATATTACTATTATTTTGTTTCTATTCTAGCTTAGGAATTGAAGTTGACTTTCTTCAGCCAAATATTCAAACGGTTAAGTTAACAGAGTCAAAGTAACAGCACTAATTAAGTGTCTATGTCTCATTGTTTTAAAAACTACTGAGTACTTGCTCAAAAAAAAATGTATATATGCTTTTAGGAAGGGAAGAAGAAGTTTGATAAGGAAAGTGAGAAATACTACTCTATATTGGAGAAGCATTTGAATTTATCATCAAGGAAAAAAGAAGCACATTTACAAGAGGTAACAAATTCCTTGACTTTATAAGGAGTATTGTGTGTATAGTTTGAAATACAAATATTTAGTAAAATATAAATTTCTATAATATAGTTGAGGACTTTTTGATGTTAATTAAATCTTTTTTGTGCTCAGACTTTGAGTTCATCCTAATTTTTGGTTAGTAAACCATGTATTTGAAGAATATTTATTTCTAGAATTTGAGGAAAATACCATTTGCAATATCTTCCACCTTTCCAACGCACTGAGATAATAATATGACTATGTGTCATGTTCTGATGGAGCTGTGTGGCCTGGTTGTCCGTGTCCAAAATAAAATGTTGGAAATATTCAGCAGGTCAGGCCACATCCCTGAGAAAAGAAGCAGAACTAATGTTTCAGGTCAGAGACCCTATGTCAGAACTAGGAAGGGAACAACTGAAGATAGGGGAGCTAAGACAGGGTGACCATGGGGATGAACAAGGTTATCTTGTCAGTGAGTGAATGAGAACTGTTAGAAAGAGAGAACGTAGACAGAGAAACATGAACTGAAGAAAGTAGACGTGCAAAGTGCAGAGCAAGAAGACATGTTGGGCTGATCAGGTTGGGCATGTCCTCCACGTACAGAAGAGGAAAACAAATCAAGCTGTCTTTGCGGTGTTCAACCTAAGGTATTAACTCTGTTTCCCTTCTCATAGATGAGCTGCAGAGTCTTTCTCACGCTTTTGTTTTTATTTCAGATTTCTAGTATCTGAAGTTTTTCTTCTGATTTTCAGGTTTATTTCTACAAGTCTTTTAGAACAGCAGGACATGCTGAAAGAGTGGGTAATGAAGCTGTGGGATAGAGTACAAGGCAGAGAGTGCTGTCTGATTTAAACTGAACAGTTGTTAAGCCAGCATTGGAGTACTGAGTCCATTCTCATCACTTCTCATTGAGTTGTTTGAAAGAGTATAGAAAATAATTTTACTATCATCATTTTATTCTATTGTTCCCATGAATTAGATATTCCTTCTGAAAGGCTATACAGGAATAGCTGGGCATTGCATGAGAAGAATTTTGAAATGTGTACAATGTCATAATTGGATTAGACTGGTAAATACGAGGAGGAAATTTTCAATAGTAGGTAATTCAAAAGACATAAGGGAAATATATAAAACTTTTTTTATGTAGAGGGCAGTTGTGATTGAGAAGTTACTACTTGGAAACAATCAGTCAGGAGTGTTAAGAGGTAATTGGGCAATTATCCAAGGGAAATAACTTACAGGGCTTTGTGGAAAGAGCAGTGCATCAAGACTGATGAGAACCTTCTTAAGCTAGTTAAAATTCATGGCCACCTCTTGTGAGATAACAGTTCCAATGAGGTTTAAAGTTAATCAAACTGACATAATAAGCAAAATGCAAATTCTTTCATTTTGCAGGCTGATGCACAAATTATCAAGGAACGACAGAATTTTTATGAAGCATCGCTGGAATATGTGTTCAAGGTTCAAGAAGTACAGGAGAAAAAGAAGTTTGAATTTGTTGAACCTGTAAGTTGATGCTCTATAATTTCCTTACCAGGGAACATATTCACAACGCTGATTTATTTTGCCAAACAATATTCCAGCATTTCTTGTTAATACTTTCAACTGTTAGGAATTGTTTTTCCTATGGAATTTTTGTGTTTACATTTCAATTATTTGAAGTGTTTTCAAAAGAGTAAAAGGATCATGCGTTTGTTTAGTTAAATATCATGTTGAACAGTATTAAAACTTTAAAAAAAAGATATCCCTATTAATACTTGGCACAAAAACTGGAGGAAAAGTGTGAATCCTACTTAACTTGTCAAGGTCAATTTGAACTTTCCATGAAGATCGTGTTTCCTACATGAAGACGCATGTATTTGGTTTCACAAGCCAAAAGGAAGAAATGTGTTTCTTAGGTTCAGTGCTAGTCTAGTGCAAAGTCTAGTGCTTTTCCATCTGCGCTTGAATTGGGTTTAATCCCTCACCAGACAAAAAACCTTGGAAATTTATCCTTTAAAACTTTGATCCCAGTCTATTTCTGACGAGCACAGGCTGTTCCCAAGCATCAAATAGGTTCCATTTTAACAGATGTCAGTAAATTTCTTGATATGGTAGCTAGACCTCCACAATATTGCAATCAATGGCATCAAAAGCAGAAATAGGAAGGAACAATTACTGCATAGCGGTTAGCGTGACGTTATTACAGCTCGGGTCATTCCAGCGTTCGGAATTCAATTCTGGTGTTGTTCTGAAAGGAGAATATACTTTCTCCCTGTGTAATGTGTGGGTTTTCTCTTGGTGCTCTGGTTTCCTCCCACAGTCCAAAGACATACCGGATAGGTTAATGGTTATTAGGTTAGTTGGGCTTGTCAGCGGTTGCTGGGACATCATGGCTCGGAGGCCAGAAGTGCCTACTCCGTGTTATGTTTTGTAAATTCAAGACATTAAATTATTTCAAAGGAAAACACTGGAGTCCGGGATCGCATCATGAGTTTCTAACGAGGCGTGCACGTATCAATTAATGTATTGATACATATAACACATTATTAATTACTTAAATAAGAATACTTAATCAAACAATATATATACAAGATTACTCAAATATTGAAATATTAAATATGCCACACTGTTTCGTATTGCTGAATAGAAGTTGGGAGAGGGGGAAACCAGTTTTGCTACTCATAGGAACAAACATATGTATGAATGTCTGACTGTTGAATTTATTAATATGGGAGCTTATCCGTACGTAATCAGTCCATAATCATTCATTAGCAATGAGGGACAGCTACGGTCAGACGTGTAGTTCTGACCATCTTCAGAGGTCACACATCAGAATACCCATGATGCAATAAATGATTGATCAGCTGAAATGAATTGGCCCAGATTTTTCTGTGGCTTCTTGGCCCTTGTTTATGTTTGTTTGGAATGTGTACCCATGAGGAATCTACTAGGAAGCCACCTGATCAGTGAGACCCAGTGCAGCTCATTGTCTTTCTGAGTAAACTTGATCGACTCCACCTCAAGATTCAAGAGTATTTACCATCGTTCTTCAGTACACGAATGTAAAGGCAAATGAAGTGATTGCTACTCCTTATCCAATGCAGCAAAATACATTAATCAAGTTAAATCTATTTAAACCTAGGAAGGTGAATTACCTTGTGCTTCGGTCCACTGCTAATGGGTCTATTAGATCCACAGTTTTCCAGCTTAAATGTTTGCAGACTCCATGGAGAGTTAAACAGGAGGTTAGAGTTGTCCCAGAATTGTTGACCATTTCAGGGTGTCGGCCTTGATTCAGGTGTCTCAGACTTTTGCGCAGGCATGTAAATATAATCCAGCCATTCCAATTGGAATAAGTTGTTTTAATAATAAAATCTGGACCATCCACTGAATGAACGCTTCACCTGCGAATCTGAATCTGCTGAGGCTGTCTATTGCTCCCGATGCAGCCTCCTCTACATTAGTGACACCTGCCGTAAATCGGGGACCGCTTCGTCGAGCACCTCCGCTCCATCCGCCACAGGGAGGACTTCCCGGTGGCCGAACATTTGAATTCTGATTCCCATTCTCATTCTGACCTGTCAGGCCATGGCCTCTTCTTGTGCCAAGATGAGGCTACCCTCAGGGTCCAGCACGTTATAGTCCATCTGGGTAGCCTCCAACCTAATGGAATGAAAATTGATTTCTCCTTCCGGTAAAAAAAAAATCCCCTCCCCATTCCGGACTTTTACCTCGTATCACCTGCTTATCACTACCCCCCCAATGCGCCCTCCTCCTCCCCCATCTCCTATGGTCCTCTCTCCTCTCCTATCAGATTCCTTCTCCAGCCCTTGACCTTTTCCACTCACCTGGCTTTACCTATGACCTTCCAGCTAGTCTCTTTCCCCTTCCCCCTCCTTGTTATTCTGGTGTCTTCCCCCTTCCTTCTCAGTTCTGAAGAAGAATCTCAGCCCGAAACATGAACTGTTTACTAACTTCCATGGATGCTGTCTGACCCGCTGAGTTCCTCCAGCAATTTTGTGTGTGTGTTACTTTGTATTTCCAGCCTCTGCAGAATTTCTTGTGTTTGTGAAGACCAATTCTTTCTTTTGGGCCGTCGTGTTTTATAGAGCCGTTAGTTCACATTGAATGTACCTATCCCAGGACCAAAGAAATTCAAGACTGTATCTATGGTTAATGTACTTTCCATGACACAAAACTAGCCTTTCTATTCTTGGCCACTGGATCAGTCTGAAGTGTTGTTTTCCACTCCTGACCTACAGGGCCTTGTAAAAGTATTCAGCCCCAAACCCTTTGTTCACATAACTAAGTATTACAACCAGGGATTCTGATCAACTTAACTGGGATTTTTTATTTGTGAATCACATGCTCCTTTTTTCACAGTGGAGCCCAAAAAACAGGGAAAATTGTAAAGCATTCAAAATTCAAAAACTGAAATGTCAACAGTTCAAAAGTATTCATCCCCCTTTGTTCAGCCCTTAGTTGAACCACTTCTGGAGCTGTTACAGCTAGTAGTCTTTTTGGATAAGTTTCTATTAGTTTTGCACAAGGTGATGGATTAAGACTTAATCATTCTTCCTTGAAATACTGCTCAAGCTGAACCAGGTTAGTTGGGCCCCCGGTGGGGGGCTGCAATCTTAGGGTCTTGACAGAGATGTTTGATTGGGTTAAGGTCAGGACTCTGACTGGGCCACAATTTAGAAAATGAGAGAGTAAAATTGAAAATGATTATGAGGGCTGAATACTTTTTCAAGGCACTGTAAGCTTGTTTAACCCTTTCAGCTGCTTCAGGTACACGGTTAGTGAGATAGCCAGTCAGAATGCTCTATCTTGTATGGGGGAGCCACTGCCCAGAACCAGGGAAAAAGCTGCAGAAAGGTGTAAATTCAGCCAGCTTCATCATGGGCAATAGCCTCACCAGTATCCAGGACACCTCAAATGGTGATACCTCAAAAAGGCAGCATCTATCATTGAGGACCTCCATCACCCAGGACATGCCCTCTTCTTGTTGCTGCCATTGAGGAGGAGATACAGGAGTCTGAGGACACACTCTCAAGATTTCAGGAACAGCTTCTTCCCCTCCACCATCAGATTTCTGAATGTTCAATGAGCCTGTGGACCTCAGTAATTTTCCTCTCTTTTTCCACTGGTTATTTAATATATGTATACATGTATGTATTGCACTGTACTGCTGCTGCAGAACAACAGAGTTCACAACAGATGCCAGTGATATTAAACCTGATTCAGATTCCATTTTCCCCAATTAACATTTGCCAACCATCCAAATCAACCCATGATGCTGGTAAGACTTTACCCATATACTCCATGCACCTAGTGTTCCTAAATTACAATAAGATGTGGTTAGGATATTTTGCATGCATTTTTTCCCACTTGCTGCTCAATTTCTGAGCTAAAAATAACACTGATCTCAATGACCTCCAGGTGACAGTTCTTTCTACACTTGGGATGACGGATAGAGTTTTAAATGTTGTAGTAGAATAATTTCCCAGTGTAAGTCTTCTTCTCTCTTGTTAAAAATAAATACCTGCACATCAAATGAATGAAAAGAGAAACAGTTCCCACATCTGTATTGGTGGTTCTCTTTCAGGCCTTAAATAATCATATGGTTGTGATGTAAACAGACCTCGTACATCTTTAGAAATGCACATCTAATTTACTGCATCTTTTCCTTTGCAGATCCAAAATAGTTGCAAATATTAGTATACAATTTTCTCTGGCTACTGCTGAGAATTTATAAAATGGAATTCCTTTACCTTCACTGATACACTTTTTAGCAAGGAGCCAGAAACTAGAGGGATGTACTCCAGTTAGTTGCTTAGGTAGTTCTGCATGAGTTGGTGGATTGAAGATGAGCAATGTTTAATGAATTAATTATCACTAAAGGAAGAGTTTGTTCCAGGAGTGCATTGCACTCGTTTAGTTATCTGCTCCTGTTATTTTCCTTCCACTAAATGGTGGATTCAGTGGTAACCAGTCTGCTTGGATCCTGACAATTCCTGATATTTCTGAGCAGATATTTTAATTTCCTGTGTAATTTGGGAAAAAAAGTAACTCAACATGTTGTTTTCATATTGGACTAATTAATGTATTATGCAGTGGTACTGGACACATTTCATACATCTCTACAAATATGAAACACAGTGAAGAACTACTGCTTAAGGTTTAGCTGGTTTTAAGCCACTGAGACATTGAAATAAGTTTGCCAAAAGAACTTTATTTCCTTTTCAGTGATTGTTTATCTTGGGGACTTCTAACTTTGATCTTTCAGATCAGACTGTTCAGTGAGTTGGTGGAGTAGGTTCAGTATGAACTTGATGACCTGCAATGGAGGGAGCAGCTGCTTACATTATATTAGTGATTTAGAGAAAAGAACCAAATATGCTTCAGACTTCCAGCTGATGGAAATGTGGGTGGGAAAGTAAACTGCAGAGAGGACATGGATTGCACCAGGATATTGCAGGTTAAGTTAGCAAATAGAGCAGAGTTACATAGGGAATAATGAAGTTGTTCACTTTGGAAGTAAGAATAATAAAGCAGATTATTATTTAAATGGAGAATAACTGCAGAAAGTGGTAGTGCAAGAGGAATTAGGGTTCCAGGTGCATGAATCACTGTCAGCTGGTAAACGGGTGCAGCAGGTAGTCAGGAAGATGAAATGACCTGTTTTTATTTCAAGTGGATTGAAGTTTTAAAAAAAAGCTGGAAAGTGAAGGTTCACTAGAATGATGGCAGGATGTGGAGGAATTGTCTAATGATAAAATATTTATCATGTTGGGTCTCTGCTTAAATTTAGATCATGTTGAAACACTTAAGACTAAGGGGCTCAACAGTGTAAATATTTGGAGGATATTTCCCTTCATGGGAGAGGCTTGGACCTGTGAACATAAGAAGAAAGAGGCACATAACTTGAATTGAGATGAGGAATTGCTTGCTCTAGAAACTCATAAAGACTGCATCTCCAAGTATATTTCAGGCTGAGATATATTTTAATCAATGAGAAAAGCAGCTGTTATTGGGGTAGGGTAGGAAAGTAGAACCAACTGTGTTCTTAATGAATAGCAGCATAGGATCCAGGGACATAGAAAAAACATAGAAACATAGAAAATAGGTGCAGGAGTAGGCCATTCGGCCCTTCGAGCCTGCACTGCCATTCAGTATGATCATGGCTGATCATCCAACTCAGAACCCTGTACCAGCCTTCCCCCCATACCCCCGATCCCTTGAGCCACAAGGGCCATATCTAACTCCCTCTTAAATATAGCCAATGAACTGGCCTCAACTGTTTCCTGTGGCAGAGAATTCCACAGATTCACCACTCTCTGTGTGAAGAAGTTTTTCCTAATCTCGGTCCTAAAAGGCTTCCCCTCTATCCTCAAACTGTGACCCCTCGTTCTGGACTTCCCCAACATTGGGAACAATTTTCCTACATCTAGCCTGTCCAATCCCTTTAGGATTTTATACGTTTCAATAAGATCTTCCCTCAATCTTCTAAATTCCAACGAATATAAGCCTAGTCGATCCAGTCTTTCATCATATGAAAGTCCTGCCATCCCAGGAATCAATCTGGTGAACCTTCTTTGTACTCCCTCTATGGCAAGAATGTCTTTCCTCAGATTAGGGGATCAAAACTGCACACAATACTCCAGGTGTGGTCTCACCAAGGCCTTGTACAACTGCAGTAGTACCTCCCTGCTCCTGCACTCGAATCCTCTTGCTATGAATGCCAGCATACCATTCGCCTTTTTCACCGCCTGCAGTACCTGCATGCCCACTTTCAATGACTGGTGTATAATGACACCCAGGTCTCGTTGCACCTTCCCTTTTCCTAATCGGCCACCATTCAGATAATAATCTGTTTTCCTATTTTTGCCACCAAAGTGGATAACTTCACATTTATCCACATTAAATTGCATCTGCCATGAATTTGCCCAGGCACCTAACCTATCCAAGTCACCCTGCATCCTCTTAGCATCCTCCTCACTGCTAACACTGCCACCCAGCTTCGTGTCATCTGCAAACTTGGAGATGCTGCATTTAATTCCCTCATCCAAGTCATTAATATATATTGTAAACATCTGGGGTCCCAGCACTGAGCCTTGCGGTACCCCACTAGTCGCTGCCTGCTATTCTGAAAAGGTCCCGTTTATTCCCACTCTTTGCTTCCTGTCTGCCAACCAATTCTCTATCCACATCAATACCTTACTCCCAATACCATGTGCTTTAAGTTTGCACACTAATCTCCTGTGTGGGACCTTGTCAAAAGCCCTTTGAAAATCCAAATATACCACATTCACTGGTTCTCCCCTATCCACTCTACTAGTTACATCCTCAAAAATTTCTATGAGATTCGTCAGACATGATTTTCCTTTCACAAATCCATGCTGACTTTGTCTGATGATTTCACCACTTTCCAAATGTGCTGTTATCACATCTTTGATAACTGACTCTAGCATTTTCCCCACCACCGGTCTATAATTCCCCGGTTTCTCTCTCCCTCCTTTTTTAAAAAGCGGGGTTACATTAGCCACCCTCCAATCCTCAGGAACTAGTCCATAATCTAAAGAGTTTTGAAAAATTATCACTAATGTATCCACTATTTCTTGTGCTACTTCCTTAAGCACTCTGGGATGCAGACCATCTGGCCCGGGGGATTTATCTGCCTCTAATCCCTTCAATTTACCTAACACCACTTCCCTACTAAGATGTATTTCCCTCAGTTCCTCCATCTCACTAGACCCTCTGTCCCCTACTATTTCCGGAAGATTGTTTATGTCCTCCTTAGTGAAGACAGAACCAAAGTAGTTATTCAATTGGTCTGCCATGTTCTTGTTCCCCATAATCATTCACCTGTTTTTGTCTGTAGGGGACCTACATTTGTCTTAACCAATCTTTTTCTTTTCACATATCTATAAAAGCTTTTACAGTCAGTTCTTATGTTCCCTGCTAGTTTTCTCTCATAATCTTTTTTCCCTTTCCTAATTAAGCCCTTCGTCCCCCTCTGCTGGACTCTGAATTTCTCCCAGTCCTCAGGTGAGCCGCTTTTTCTGGCTAATTTGTATGCTTCTTCTTTGGAATTGATACTATCCCTAATTTCCCTTGTCAGCAATGGGTGCACTACCTTCCCTGATTTATTCTTTTGCCAAACTGGGATGAACAATTGTTGTAGTTCATCCATGTGATCTTTAAATGCTTGCCATTGCATATCCACCGTCAACTCTCTAAGTATCATTTACCAGTCTACCTTAGCTAATTCACGTCTCATACCTTCAAAGTTACCCTTCTTTAAGTTCAGAACCTTTGTTTCTGAATTAACTATGTCACTCTCCATGTTAATGAAGAATTCCACCATATTATGGTCACTCTTACCCAAGAGGCCTTTCACGACAAGATTGCTAATTAACCCTTCCTCATTGCTCAATACCCAGTCTAGAATAGCCTGCTCTCTAGTTGGTTCCTCGACATGTTGGTTCAGAAAACCATCCCGCATACATTCCAAAAAACCTCTTCCTCAGCACCCTTACCAATTTGGTTCATCCAATCTATATGTAGATTGAAGTCACCCATTATAACTGCTGTTCCTTTATTGCACGCATTTCTAATTTCCTGTTTAATGCCATCCCCAACCTCACTAATACTGTTAGGTGACCTGTACACAACTCCCACCAGCGTTTTCTGCCCCTTAGTGTTCTGCAGCTCTACCCATATCGATTCCACGTCCTCCCGGCTAATGTCCTTCCTTTCTATTGCCTTAATCTCCTCTCTAACCAGCAATGCTACCCCACCTCCTTTTCTTTCATGTCTATCCCTCCTGGATATTGAATATCCCTGAATGTTGAGCTCCCATCCTTGGTCACCCTGGAGCCATGTCTCTGTGATCCCAACCATATCATATTCATTAATAACTATCTGCACTTTCAATTCATCCACCTTGTTACGAATGCTCCTTGCATTGACACACAAAGCCTTCAGGCTCGCTTTTACAACACTCTTGGCCCTTATACAATTATGCTGAAAAGTGGCCCTTTTTGATTTTTGCCCTGGATTTGCCGGCCTGCCGCTTGTACTTTTCACCTCACTACTTCTTGCTTCTACCCTCATTTTACACCCCTCTGTCTCCCTGCACTTGTTCCCATCCCCCTGTTGTGAACTAACCTCCTCTCTCCTAGTCTCTTTAATTTGATTCCCACCCCCAACAATTCTAGTTTAAAGTTACCTCAGTAGCCTTCGCAAATCTCCCCGCCAGGATACTGGTCCCCCTAGGATTCAAGTCCTTTTTGTACAGGTCACACCTGCGCCAAAAGAGGTCCCAATGATCCATAAACTTGAATCCCTGCCCCCTGCTCCAATCCCTCAGCCACGCATTTATCCTCCACCTCATTGCATTCCAAATCTCACTGTCGCGTGGCACAGGCAGTAATCCCGAGATTACTACCTTTGGCGTCCTTTTTCTCAACTCCCTTCCTAACTCCCTATATTCTCCTTTCAGGACCTCTTTCCTTTTCCTACCTATGTCATTGGTCCCTACATGTACCACGACCTCTGGCTCCTCACCCTCCCACTTCAGGATATCTTGGACGCGATCAGAAATATCCCGGACCCTGGCACCAGGGAGGCAAACTACCATCTGGGTCTCTGGACTGCGTCCACAGAATCGCCTATCTGACCCCCTTACTATCGAGTCCCCTATTACAACTGCCCTCCCCTTCCTTTCCCTACCCTTCTGAGCTACAGGGCCGGACTCTGTGCCAGAGGCACGGCCACTGTCGCTTCCCCCAGGTGGGCTGCCCCCCCAGCAGTACTCAAACAGGAGTACCTATTGTCAAGGGGCACAGCCACCGGGGTACTCTCTATTACCTGACTCTTCCCCTTCCCCCTCCTAACCGTGACCCACTTGTCTGCCTCCCGTGGCCCTGGTGTGACCACCTGCCTGTAACTCCTCTCTATCAACTCCTCACTCTCCCTGACCAGACGAAGGTCATCGAGTTGCAGCTCCAGTTCCCTAACCAAATAGACTGGCCTAATTTTTATGGAGCTGTGGGTGAAACTGTAAGTCTAAATACTGGCAGCTGCAAGAATTTGCAATAGATCATCAGCACTGAAATGACAGTGCAGTGAAAGATAGTAAAGCAATTTTTATTTCCTAGATTTGTTATGTAAAGGTAATTGGACTCAAGACTCGAAAGGTTTGGATATCAAATTTTAGAGAAAAAAAGATTTAAATCAGTGGGGAGTTAACTGAATACTAGTGCAGGCTTAAGAGAGTATGTCCTGATATTGTTTCTTGCCAACCATAACCATACCTCTTCCAACTTACAGGGAACTATGCCATGGAAGATTGGCAGATTTAGTGTAACTTCGTAAATTTCTGGTCTCTTAAATCTGTTCAAACTTCAGATTTATGAAATAAAAGATACGATTCAGCTTCCTGCTCAGTCTCACTCCCATGCAGCTTGGTCTGGATACATGAATCAACTGTCTTGGGCCTCTAGGTTCCAGTATAAGGCAGCAAGACTTCAGTAGTGACCAGGCTCTAGAATGCTCTGGCAGGCTTTCGATGTCTCCTGTAAACATTTATGGGTATGAGGGGTTGAAAATTTATTAAAATATCCCTGATATATAGAGGAATTTAAAAACTGTTGGACTAGTTACATTATTTAAAATATATATTTAAACATTTATTAAAACAATAAATAAATAAATAATAAACTAGAATATGCAACAGAGCTTTCCTTAATGGGCAGATTTGGTAGGCAGTGGTTCATAGAAGTAAATTACCTGGTCGATAACTTCACTCACCTCAACTCTGTACTGATTCCTCATTCTACAGGCTCACTTTTAAGGACTTGACAATTAATGTTATCAGGATTTTTAAAATTTGCACAATTTGACTTCTTTTGCACATTGGTTGTTTGTCAGTTTTTGTTTATGTAAAATTATTCACAAATTTGATTGTATTTCTTTATTTTCTTGTAAATGCCAGCATGAAAATGAATCCCAACATAGTATATGGTGACAGTATGTACTTTGATAATAAATTTACTTAGACAGTGTGATGCAGAGGGATCCAACACAATTAGGCAGAGTCAAGCGACAGAGAAGAGTGGCAGATGTGTTTATCTAGTACTTGGCTCCTTCCAAACTCATAACAGTTCTGATTAAATCCAGATCTGTGAGTGTCTGGATGCTGGAACCAGTAGCTACAGATATTTCGTGTCAACTTAATCTCAATCTGTATGATAAATAATTTTGAATCAAAAAAATTAAACAAACTTCTGAGTTTGTGATGTGTACACTTTTATTTATCTAAGCTACATTTAAATAATTTTTCTTGGTAATGAACTGAACATTTAGAGAAGTACAGCACAGAAACAAGCCCTTTGGCCCATCCAGTCCATGCTGAAACCATTTAAGTTGTCTACTCCCATCGACCTGCACTTAAAGCTCCCCATCTGTAATTTCTTCGGCTCTTCAACTTTTCGACCACACTTTGACTCAGACTTGCTATCACAGCCATATATCCTTTCTTGGAACGTGCCTCAGTCGCCAACTTACTCCAGTTGGCTTTAGGATTCGTTTCCAAGCCTCTCAATTTGGACCTTCTGAGGATCCCAGGTACTCACATTTTATTGACTCTGCCCCTCGCCGCTTCTCCCGTCAAGCTCTGAAGGTGACTCTCTCCGCCATGAGGAGGTACTTGGTGTCCCTATCCCAGACCCTTCCACACCTTCGGGACACTTTCTTCGCCGTCTGTAATGGTCCTACCCGTTATTTCATCCTCCGTCGGATGCACGCCTGCAGTCGCCGTTTTTTTGACTTTGTCATGTTAGGCAAAGATCGCAAGATCCTACATCTACTGACTCCAGAGCTTGCCGGCCCTGACGCTAGCAGGCATGAACTTCAGATTGCGGCCCCTGCCATTGATCTCGCCGGCTCCAACACCTCAGGGCATATTCAAAATCCGGACTCCAGCAACGACCGTGGACACCTTCACAGCGATTGCACAACCACCAACTGCGTCTCCAGCCTTGAACTCCAGGCCGGGTCTTTATGTGCTGCTATTGTGACTCCCGTCTCCTCTTCCCCCACCAATACTCTGCAATCCCGTCTCCCTCAGATCCCACCGTCAACTCCTGGGCCCTCAGAGGCTCCATCTTCCTCTCACCCCCAGCCTCCCCCCTCCCTCCTCTGATCCCAGCCTTGAACTCCAGGCCGGGTCTTTATGTGCTGCTGTTATGACTCCCGTCTCCCCTTCCCGCACCAATACTCTGCAATCCCGTCTCCCTCAGATCCCACCGTCAGCTCCTGGGCCCTCAGAGGCTCCATCTTCTTCTCACCCCAACCCTCCCCTCTCCATTGACACCCCCAGCCTCCACCCTTCCCCCTCTGATCCCAGCTCTCATCCATGCCGGGTCTTTACCATCCCCTCCGACCTTCAACTGTCGGAGGCAGAACGCTCTGTTCTCAGTAAGGGCCTCACCTTTGTCCCCCTTTGCCCACACCTCAGCGACTTCCGTGTTCGCCACGATGCGGAACTTTTCTTCCGCCGTCTCCGTCTCTGAGCCTACTTCTTCGGCAAGGACTCTTCCACCCCCACCGATGACCCCATCCCCCGTCTTCAACCCTCCTCTTCTTCATGGACACCCCGCTCTGGTCTTCTGCCTGCTCTGGATCTCTTTATTGCTAACTGCCGACGGGACATCAACTGTCTCGACTTCACCGCACCTTGTCCCCATTCCAACCTCACTCCTTCGGAACGCTCTGCTCTCCACTCCCTCCGCACTAATCCTAACCTTATTATTAAACCCGCCGATAAGGGGGGTGCTGTTGTAGTCTGGCGTACTGACCTCTACCTTGCCGAGGCACAGCGACAACTCGCGGATACCTCCTCTTATTTACCCCTCGATCGTGATCCCACTAAGGAGCACCAGGCCATTGTCTCCCACACCATCACCGACTTTATCCGCTCAGGGGATCTCCCATCCACTGCTACCAACCTTATAGTTCCCACACCCCGCACTTCCCGTTTCTACCTCCTACCCAAGATCCACAAACCTGCCTGTCCTGGCCGACCTATTGTCTCAGCTTGCTCCTTCCCCACCGAACTCATTTCTGCGTACCTCGACACTGTTTTATCACCCCTTGTTCAATCCCTTCCGACCTATGTTCGTGACACTTCTCACGCTCTTAAACTTTTCGATGATTTTAAGTTCCCTGGCCCCCACCGCTTTATTTTCACCATGGATGTCCAGTCCTTATATACTTCTATCCCCCATCAGGAAGGTCTCAAAGCTCTACGCTTCTTTTTGGATTCCAGACCTAATCAGTTCCCCTCTACGACCACTCTGCTCCGTCTAGCGGAATTAGTCCTTACTCTTAATAATTTCTCCTTTGGCTCCTCCCACTTCCTCCAAACTAAAGGTGTAGCTATGGGCACCCGTATGGGTCCTAGCTATGCCTGCCTTTTTGTTGGGTTTGTGGAACAATCTATGTTCCGTGCCTATTCTGGTATCTGTCCCCCACTTTTCCTTCGCTACATCGACGACTGCATTGGCGCTGCTTCCTGCACGCATGCAGAACTCGTTGACTTTATTAACTTTGCCTCCAACTTTCACCCTGCCCTCAAGTTTACCTGGTCCATTTCCGACACCTCCCTCCCCTTTCTAGATCTTTCTGTCTCTGTCTCTGGAGACAGCTTATCCACTGATGTCTACTATAAGCCTACTGACTCTCACAGCTATCTGGACTGTTCCTCTTCCTACCCTGTCTCTTGCAAAAACGCCATCCCCTTCTCGCAATTCCTCCGTCTCCGCTGCATCTGCTCTCAGGATGAGGCTTTTCATTCTAGGACGAGGGAGATGTCTTCCTTTTTTAAAGAAAGGGGCTTCCCTTCCTCCACTATCAACTCTGCTCTTAAATGCATCTCCCCCATTTCACGTACATCTACTCTCACTCCATCCTCTCGCCACCCCACTAGGAATAGGGTTCCCCTGGTCCTCACCTACCACCCCACCAGCCTCCGGGTCCAACATATTATTCTCCGTAACTTCCGCCACCTCCAACGGGATCCCACCACTAAGCACATCTTTCCCTCCCCACCTCTCTCTGCATTCCACAGGGATCGTTCCCTGCACAACTCCCTTGTCCATTTGTCCCCCCCATACCTCCCCACTGATCTCCCTCCTGGCACTTATCCGTGTAAGCGGAACAAGTGCTACACATGCCCTTCCACTTCCTCCCTTACCACCATTCAGGGCCCCAAACAGTCCTTCCAGGTGAGGCAACACTTCACCTGTGAGTCGACTGGGGTGATATACTGCGTCCGGTGCTCCCGATGTGGCCTTTTATATATTGGCAAGACCCGACGCAGACTGGGAGACCGCTTTGCTGAACATCTATGCTCTGTCCGCCAGAGAAAGCAGGATCTCCCAGTGGCCACACATTTTAATTCCACATCCCATTCCCATTCTGACATGTCTATCCACGGCCTCCTCTACTGTAAAGATGAAGCCACACTCAGGTTGGAGGAACAACACCTTATATTCCGTCTGGGTAGCCTCCAACCTGATGGCATGAACATCGACTTCTCTAAATTCCGCTAATGCCCCACCTCCCCCTCGTACCCCATCTGTTACTTATTTTTATACACATTTTTCTCTCACTCTCATTTTTCTCCTTCTGTCCCTCTGAATATACCCCTTGCCCATCCTCTGGGTACCCCCCCTTGTCTTTCTTCCCGGACCTCCTGTCCCATGATCCTCTCATATCCCGTTTGCCAATCACCTGTCCAGCTCTTGGCTCCATCCCTCCCCCTCCTGTCTTCTCCTGTCATTTTGGATCTCCCCCTCCCCCTCCTACTTTCAAATCCCTTACTCACTCTTCCTTCAGTTAGTCCTGACGAAGGGTCTCGGCCTGAAACGGCGACTGCACCTCTTCCTACAGATGCTGCTTGGCCTGCTGCGTTCACCAGCAACTTGTATGTGCGTTGCACTTAAAGGTGTTGATTCTATCTGAATAGATTATCTCAAAACAGATTTTACCTGTAGGGTTGTCTGCTGCCCCCCAGTGGTGTTGTGGTATAAACACAAGAAAACCTGCAGATGCTGGAAATCCAGCAACACGCGCAAAATGCTGGATCTGCCTTTCTGTTCCGTTCCTCCAGCATTTTGTGCGTGTTGCCTGATATGATAGTACTTTAGTTTTGGTATTTGTTTACTTTCAGTAGTGTATCAAAGGAAGCACATATGCATTTTGAAATGACAACTAAAATTTTATTTGGAAAATGTTTATAATTGTAGTTCAATTAATTTTCTATTAGTAGCAACCTTGTAAGTGGAGTTCAGACAAATCTTCGTAATTACTCTGTTCTTCTCAATGAATTCTGAAATTTCATCTTTACCATCAATCTACTGTTAAACATCCAACTGATTTTTGTTTCTAAGTTTGCAATTATATTTAGCATAATTGTCAAACCATAACATTTACAGATTCAGCCACAATTCAGGAATTGATTACACAGTTTATTTGGTTACTTTAGAGATTACTAAGGGAGAACTGCATTACTGAGTTCCAAACTTTTCAGTGAGCCATTTGAAAAACCTTTTTTAAAAACAATTCCAAATACATTTAAAATAATCCAAAGCAGAAACAAGGAAACTGGGCCGCAATTTTACCTCAAAAGATCTTTCATCAAAATTTAATTATCAGATATAACAATTATTCATCAAATTCTAAACAGAGGAAATTCTGAATATGTTGGAGATCTTGAGCAACACACACATAATGCTGGAGGAACTCAGAAAGTTAGGCAGCAGCTAAGGAGGGGAATAAACAGGCAGAGTTCTTTCATCAGGACTGGAATGAAAGGCAATGGAAGCCTGAATAACAAGGTGGGGGGAGGTAAAAGAGTACAAGCTGGCAGGTGTGATATCACACGAGGTGAGGAGGAAATTGAGTGTGTGGAGAGGCGGGGATGAAGTGAGAAGCTCAGAGGTGATAGGTGGAAGAGGTAAAGGGTTGAAGAAGAAGGAATTTGATAGGAGAGGAGAGTGGACTATGGGAGAAAGGGAAGGGGGAGAGGCACCAGAGGGAGATGATGGGCAGGTGAGAAGGGAACAAGAATGGGGAATGAGAAATGAGACAAGTGGGAGCGGGAGACATTTTGCTTTGCAAACTTACTTCTTTGTGGAAAATTGTGAATGTTTTCAGAAGTACGATTGAAGGTTAAGAGGGTGCTTTGAGATGTTATAAAAATCCACACAGTTTTATTTTCTTTCTTTTTAGAAGTCAGTTTTAGATGTCAAAATCTAAATTATACCACTAGCTGAATGCTGGTTTATCATGGTGAAGTACGACTTGTGAACAGAGGAGTTGCCAGGATGTATTAAAATGAACAATTGAACATCGAACAGTAGAGCAGAGGAACTGGTGTTTTGGCCCACAGTGTTGTGCTGAACTAATTAAGCTTGTGAAGCCTAATCCCTTCTGCTTACATGCGCTGTATATCCCCCCATTCTCTGCAAATTCATCTGCTTATCTCAGAGACTCTTATTATATCTGTCTCCTCAATTCCATCTCTGGCAGTGCATTTCAGGCACTTAGCACTCTGTAAAAAAAAAACTTTGAATTTTCCTCCTCTCACTTGAAATATTTGCCCTGTAATATTAGATACTTTGGCCCTGCCAAGAAAGGATATTGGTTGCCTGCTCCACCTATGCCTCTTAGCATTTTATAAACCTCCACTGAAGGTTTTCCTTCAGCATCCACTGCTCCAGTGAAAGTTTGTCTTAAGAACAAATGCCTTCTAATCCAGACAACATCCTGGTAGTTGTCAGATAACAACTACTTAAATATCAACAGTTGGAGTGGGGTGGGGGGAGAAAGTAGCAATTTGAAACAGGTTGCACGCACATCGTTGAAAAGAAAACTGAGTGATTACCGGAACATATTAAATTGAATATTAAATAGCAGGGGCTTCATGCACCCAGCCAGTAAATGGCTTGAGTATTATTGGAGTCATGTAGGAAGCCAAAGACGACGGGCCACAGTGGGATGTAGAATTAAAGAGACAGATTGAAAGATCTGCTTTTGGCTTCTCAGTTGTAGAGGAGACTACATCATTAGCACCAATTGCAAAACAGTAAATCAGAAGGGACAAATAAATTACTGCTTCACTTCGAAGGAATGTTTGTGTCCCTGGATGGTGGGAAGGAATAAGGTAAAGGCCATATGTTTGACCTGCTCCAGTTACATGAGAAAAGAAGAGTTTCTGCTGGAGGTGGTGTCGGAGAGGGAATAGTCCCATTGGAAAGCTGAACTGGGGGTAGCGTGTAACCCAGGCTAATTAAACCCAAAATTGCAATGGTAAGACGTTCTACCTGCAGAGGGTTGAAAACGAGTTTGACCAATTTTTTTTTTAATTTAAAAAAAAATGCTATGCGAGGGAGAGTTGGGCTGGACACAGGACGGGCTAGGAGTGAAATGCAGCTTCAAATAGAAGCTGAAGACATGAACTGATAAGAGTGTAATTTGCAGTGAGTATCCTTACCCTCAGGATGAGACCCCTGGAGGAGAGACAATAGCAATAAAAGATTTATTGAAGTTATGGCTACAGCACGCGGCATCTATAATGAGACAATATCGGCAGAGATCAGTATCCAAAATCCATACCATGTGGTCGGGAATGAGTTCTGCAAAATCAGACAAAGGTTTTGTACAAGTTTGTGAATTGACTTACTGTGGATGATCAGCTATTTCATCCAATGAACCAAGATGGCGAGCCACCCCGATGAAGAATGGAATGTATAATGACGCCGAGGATTTAGTATGGTTGGATATATAAGTTATTTTCATTCGAAGAATCTGAATTTGATTTTCTGAAAGAACTGATTATTTTTGCACAGACTATGTTGAAGTTACTGAATGAGATTTACTTTGTTTAAGAGGTGTGATGTTGGAGAATTGTGAAAGGAGTTAAACTATGCATATGTAATATTTGAATTTGAATTTAAACTTGTAGATATACTGTCTGGAACTGAAATTGAAGTTAACTATAATACTTGAGAATAGGAATTTTGTTTTCTAACTAACTAGGGATAAGTAAAAAGGAAAGTTCGGTCTGTAAACTTTTAAATAGGGAATAACACTAGATCTAATTAGAGAAATTGGAGTCACAAAGGTTATTCTAATGAATATCACCAATTCTAACTGAACAGGAATTTGGCTTTTGTTGATGTCTAAGATTTGGAACCTAAAGAGAATGTTTGAATTTTAAATTGTTCTTGCTCATGTAAATATTTTGTACATATTGTTTTTCTCATAAACAAAACCTTATTTCCAGAAGTGTGTGGTTTCTATTCACTGCCTCCTTCTGATACCTGGATTCTTCTGAGGGCCTATTAGCACCTAGTGTAATCTGATTTTCTCTAAAGAGTGCGATGACTAGTCACATACGATAAGACTGGTGCTACACAGGTGTTACAAGTGGGAAAGATATTCCTGGTAATGGTATCCTGTTTGGAGATGAAAACTACGGTGATGGACATTTGAAGGCTGGTGTGGTTGTAGTTGAAGACAGGGGAAAATCTATCTTTGTTCTGGCTGGGAGACAACAGAGCCAGAACGTGTGCAGTAAATGGAGGAGACACCATTAAGCCCCCTGGTTAAGTATGGTAGAGTGAAAGCCATGATGATGGAAGACACCTCAAAGGCATTGATAGAAAAAATCTCATCTTCAAAGCAGAGTTGATAGAAACGGGGAATGGGATGCAAGGGGGTGTAGCCGAGATGCCTGTGGGAGTCGGTGGGCTTATAGTGGAAACACTAGCTGACCTATCATGAAGATGGACCAAGAAGAATCAGTAATGAACCATGAGAAATGAGAACAGAATAGAAATTTACAGCAAAAGTCATAAGATTGTTGATTCTGTACAAGTGCAACTATCAGAGCCAATGTTGAATTGAATTGACTACATCCTTCATATACATGAGGAGTAAAAATCTTTAAGTTACATCTGGGTCTAAATGTGCAATTTATAGTAATTTATAATAAATAACATGTACAACAGGACAGTCAATATAACATAGAAATACAGTTGTATCAGCATGAATTAATCGGCCTGATGGCCTGGTGGAAGAAGCTGTCCTAGAGCCTATTGGTCCTGGTTTCCCAGATGGTAGCAGTGGAACAGTTTGTTGTTGGGGTGACTCGGGTCCCCAGTGATCTTCGGGCCCTTTTTACACACGTCTTTGTAAATGTCCTGAATAGTGGGAAGTTCACATCTACAGATGTGCTGGGCTGTCCGCACCACTCTCTGCAGAGTCCTGCAATTGAGGAAAATGCAGTTCCCATACCAGGCAGTGAAGCAGCCAGTCAGGATGCTCTCAATCATACCCCTGTAGAAAGCCCTTAGGATTTGGGGACCCATACCAAACTTCTTCAACCATCTGATGTGAAAGATGTGCTGCTGTGCTTTTTTTTTAACCACACAGCCAGTACGTACAGACCACGTGAGATCCTCAGTGATATGTATGCCAAGGAATTTAAAGCTGTTCACTCTCTATCCCAGATCCATTGATGTCAATAGGGGTTAGCCTGTCTCCATTCCTCCTGTAATCCACAACCAGCTCCTTTGTTTTTGCGATGTTGAGGGAGAGGTTGTTATCTTGACACCACTGTGTCAGGGTGATGACTTCTTCTCTGTAGGCTGCCTCATTGTTATTTGAGATTAGGACAATCAATGCAGTATTGTCAGCAATTTTAATTAGCAGATTGGAACTGTGGGTGGCAAGCCGGTCATGGGTATACAGAGAGTAAAGGAGGGGGCAGGGGTGAGGGAGCCCACCCTTACCACCTGCTGGTGATCTGGCAGGAAGTCTAGGATCCAGCTGCACGAGGCAGGGTGAAGACTGAGGTCTCTGAGCTTCTCGTCGAGCCTGGATGGAACTATGGTGTTGAATGCTGAACTGTAGTCCACGAACAGCATTCTCACATAAGCATCCTTCTTCTCCAGGTGTATAAGGACGATGTGTAGAACTATGGCTATTGCGTCATCTGTCGATCGGTTATGTCGGTAGGCAAATTGTAGGGGGTCCAGTTTGGGTGGTAGCATGCTGCGGATGTAGTCCCTGACCAGGCTCTCAAAGCATTTGCTTATTATTGAGGTAAGTGTGACAGGACGCCAGTCGTTCAGACATGTTCCCTTGGTCTTTTTAGGTACAGGAGCCGTGGTGGATGTTTTGAAGCAGGAGGGCACTCTACACTGGGAGAGGGAGAGATTTAAAATTTTCTGTAAACATACCTGCCAGCTGTGCCGCTGTGTATTCATCAATGTAAGAAAAAAAGTGTTTGAGGGAGGGGATGCTGATCAAGACTGAAGTAAAGACTATCCTTTGCAAGTCTCAGGTCCTTTCCCCATAGACACACTGTTGTCTTGGAGAATATGAATAGTGTTTTAAGAGGAGTTTTTAAATAGCGAAGGAGAGTGGAGTGGGAGGGAACTGGTTGAATCTCTATCTAAGAAAGATGTGAAGGACGTTCAGACAGCCTTGGTGTGGCTTGGACACGCAGAGAGATTGGACAGCCGTGGCGGTGGTGAGCCAGTTGAGAACAGGAAACTGGAACTTGCCAAGTGGTGGAAGGTGTCAGAGGTGTGGTATTTGTAAGTGAGTAGTGAATAGAAAAGGGAGAAAAACTACATTTAAGGTTAGAGGAAATACATTATGCTGAGCAAAAGAAGCCTGAGACAATATGTCTGAGGATAATCCTGCTTTTGGTGCAAGGGAAGGTGGTAAAAGAAGGCCATGTGGCCTCAGGCGCTATGAGGTCTTAGAAGGAAGATCTCCCAAGAAAATCATGTCAGTGACTGCTTGGGAGGCAATAACCCGATGCTCAATGATAGGGTTATGCCCTTTGACAAGTATGAAGAGGAGCCTGAAACTGACATTTGGCCTTTCAAAATAAATGATTCAGTGACAGTTCCACCATCTGCTTAATTATCCTGCATAACTGTGGAAATAATCGTCAAATCAATGTTTTCAGCTCCCCCTGACCCAGTCTGGAATATTGTAAATGGCTTTGAAATATAAGTTTTCTGGAATTGTCTTTTGTCTGTAGATTAAGAAGAACTGTTTGGTGTAATATTAATTCAGTAACCCCACAATTGAATTCTGGGATTTAGTTTGCTATTAGTTTTCAAGGTGGGGCATATCGCCAGAATGACAATTGCTGAACAAGTTATTTTTAATGGTTTGTAATGTAAAAATCTGCTTACTTTTTTCCAGCTGTTGGCATTCCTTCAAGGATTATTCACGTTCTACCACGAAGGCTATGAGCTTGCACAGGAATTTGCACCATACAAACAGCAGCTGCAGTACAACTTGCAAAATGTGAGATCTCTTCTTTTACAAAAACCTTGCTAAAATGAAACAAATGGGGAAATGGTGCCATTAAGCTTGATTTTTAAAAGCTGTGGGTTAATCATAGTTTTAATGTGTACAAATTAATCATTTAACAATTTAAAGAAAAAGTTTTGAAGCATAGTGGATTAATTTAAGAATTTATTACTTTTAAGAATCTATTTCTTAAATCGAATTACTTTGCTTCTACATTGCTTTTACGTTGGATGCATTAAATTTGAAGTTCAAAGTAAATTTATTATCAAAGTACATAGTGTCACCATAACCCTGAGATTCATTTTCCTGTGGGCATACTCCGTAAATCCAAGAACCGTAAAAAAAAATCAATGAAAAACTGCACTCAAAAGGGTGGACAAACACCCAATGTGCAAAAGACAACAAACTGTGCAAATTGATCTGGAATGTAGTCAAGATTTTATTTTGGTTGGCATTTTGTGTATGAGCAGCCTCAAGGGACAACAGAACATTGTATCATGGATGACATAATGTACATCAAACACAGTGGAATAACACTGACCCTTGCCAAAGCATCAAAGTGACTTGTGTCCCTGTGCAGTAAAGCCAGTTATCGAGCACAATGAATATCTCAGTCTAGTCACCTCTCATCCTCTTTCATCCAACAAGGAAAACCCTAGTTTGCTCAACTTTTTCTCATAAGATATGATCTCTGATCCAGGCAGCACCCTACTAAGTAGCCTTCTTATAATGAGGTGACCAGAATTTAACATGATATTCCAAGTGTAGTGCAGCCAGAATTTTGTAGATCTACAACATTACCTCACAGCTCTTGAACTTAGTCTCCTGACTAATGAAGGCCAACATTCCATACACTTTCTTAACCACCCTATCAACTTGCATGGCAACCTTGAGGGATCTCTGGATGTGGACCACAAGATCTCTCTGTTCCTCCACACTGTTAATAATATTGCCATTAACCTTCTAATCTGCCATCAAGTTTAAATGTCCAAAATGTATCAGTCACATTTTTCCATATTGAACTCCATCTGCCACTTCTCAGCCCAACTCTGCATCCTCTCAATGTCCTGTGGTAATCTACAACAGCATTCTGCACTATCCATAACACCACCAATCTTCATGTCATCTGCAAACTTACTAGCCAACTTTTCCACTTCCTCATCCAAGTCACTTATAAAATGCACGAAGAACAGGGAGCCCAGAACAAGTCCCAGCTGGACACCACTAGTCACCAAACTCCAAGCAGAAGAGGCTCCTTCTTACAACCGCCCTCTGCCTTCTGTGGGCAAGCCAATTCTGAATCCATGCAGCCAGGTTTCCCTAGTGCATGCCTTCTGACTTTCTGAATGAGCCTTCTATGGGAACCTGTTTTGAACACCCTACTTAAACCAATGCACACCCCATCCACCACTCTACCTTCTTCAATTTGTTTTGGCACTTCCTCAAAGAATCCAGTCAGACTCATGAGGCACAGCCTGCCCCGCGTAAAGGCATGGTGACTAACTCTCAGCTGATTTTGCTTCTCCAAATCCTTGTAAGTCCTGTCTGTAAGAATGCTGTCCAATAGTTTGCCCACCACTGATCAATAGTTCTCAGGATTATCCCTATTATCTTTCTTGAACAAATGGATAACATTTGCTACCCTCCGATCTTCTGGCACTACTCCTGTGGCCAGTGTGGAAGCAAGATCATCGTGAAATGTGCAGCAGTCTCTTCCTTTGCTTCTTGTTGTAACCTGAGGTGTATCCCATCTGGCCCCAGGGAATTATCTACCCTGATGTTTTTCTAAAGTTCCAGCACATCCACTTTCTTAACCCCGACATGACCCCACCTGTTCTACACTGTCCTGACATTTGTTAAGGTACCTCTTACTGGAGGATACTGAAGCAAGGTATTCATAAGGACCTCCCCTACCTCTTCAATGTCCAGCTACGTTTCCTCTTTTTCCCTGAATGGCTTTGCCCTCACTCTAGTCATCCTGCTGTTCTTCACATATGTGTAGAACCCCAGTTCCTTAACCCTACTCATCAAGGTATTCTCCTGTCACTTTTATCTCTCCTAAATCCCTTTTTAAGCACCTTCCTGTCTAATTCTTGCTTCCTAAACCTTAAATATATGTTCTTATTGCTCTTGACCAGATGCTCTAATTCTCTTATTAGCCATGGTCATTTTACCATCCTTTTCCTGCCTAAAAGGAACAAACCTGTCCAGAACCCTATGTAAGTGCTCCCTAAACAATCTCCAAATTTCTGTTGTTTATTTCCCTGAGTACATCTGTCCCAATTTACTCTCCTGATTTTCTGGCTAATAACATCAAGATTCATCCTCCTCCAATTACATACTTTACCAAAGCCATTTGGTCCTATCCCTGTCCAAGGCTATGCTAAGGATCGGGGAGTTGTGTTCACTGTCTATGAAATGCTCACCCATATGAGATCTGTCACCCAACCAGGTTCATTAACTGGTACTAGATCCAGTCCAGCCTGTCCTCTGGAAGACGTGTCCACATATTTTATCAAGAATCTTCACTGGACACACCTAACAAATCCTGCTCCACTTAAACCTCTTGCACTGAGGAGGTGTCCATCAATATTAGGGAAGTTGAAGAGTTAAAGTCACCCATGACAACAACCCTGTAACTTTTGCACCTTTCCAAAATCTGCCAGTTTGCTCTTCAATGTCGCTGTTGTAATTGTGGGGGTTGGAGGATGTCTATAGTGTATATTCCTATTTAAGTGATTACTCCCTTCCTTTTTCTGACTTCCTCCCATACTGACTCAGTAGACAATCCCTCCACAATATCCTTCCTTTCTGCAGTTGTGATATTGTCATTGATTAGCACGTGACTCCTCTACCTCTGTTACCTCTCTCCATGTGCCTTTTAAAACATCCCGCAGCCTTCCCTTCCCTTATGGTAGTGAAGTCTATGTGGAGTTGTCGAAGTGAATGCGAGGATTCCACATGAAACAAAATCCCAGGCTTCCCCAAAACAACTTCAGCAATACAGGACGATGTGGGAATAGCATTTGTATGGTGGCAGTTGTGAAGCTGAGAATGGAAAGAAGTGAAGGCATGAGAGCTGATCGTTAGACTCGGAAGGCAAGCTGGAAATATTTTAAGGAACCAATTACTTCTCACTCCAGATGTGGCAAATCAATTCTAAAAATGATTTAGTAACTAAACACAGGATGGAAAAGAGGTGTGATGCTGACAGAGGTCAATCATCAAAAGGGTGAACATGATTAATAAACGATTTCATGGAATATAATAAAAAGAGCAATGGGATATTGGGGGAAAAAATTAGAGAATCCACGTTAATCAAAGTACCAACCACATTTTCATGGTAAGCATTGTACTTCCAAAAACATCTCCTGTCTGTTCTATGAACTATTGAATCCACTATTACTGCTGCACTCCTCCTCTCCCCCTTCCCTTCTGAACCAAAGAGCCAAATGCAGTGCCAGGGACCTGGTCACCATGGCTTCCCCCGATAGGTTCTTCCCCAGAGCAGTATTCAGAGTGGTCTACTTGTTACTGAGGGAAACAGCCACAGGGGTGCTCTGCATTGTCTGTCTATTGCCCTTTCCTCTCCTGATAGTCATCTAACTACCTAGCTCCTGCTTGGAGTGCATACCTCCCTGTAGCTCCTATCTATCAGCACTTCATTCTCCCAAATGAGCTGAAGATCATCCAGCTCCTGTTCCCTAATATGGTCTATAAGGAGCTGCACCCAGATGTATCCATCAGGAGCAGTAGTAGTCATTTAGATTTCACATATCGCTCAAGCAGAGCACACAACTGCCTTGAGATCCATTCTTGTGCTCCACCTATCCAATAATGAAGAAAGAATGAAAGAAACTTGACAGAAACCTCAACCAGGCATCCATCTGATCTGATCCGCTCCCCACTCTAGTCCTGTCCCCCTCCAACAATGCCACCACGCTGAACCCTAACTGTTTTTTGTTGGCCCAGGTGAAACTCACATGCAATGAGACTTGAACTTTTCAATGGTTCCCACTCTTGCAAAGATCTCTTCTAGTCAGAAAGGTGTGTTATGGCTTTAGAACTTAGTAACAACTTTAGGGAAATGTGATGAGAGTCCTTGGTGTTTGGTTAATCCGTGTTTTATCTCTGACAACTTTGCTGAAACTTTGAGAGTGACAGTAAGCTTGGAGAAGGAGGCAGACTGCTGGATGCTTTATCCACACTTAAGAGCAATGTACTTTGCATAACAGGCTTGTGTGTTTCAATGTTTTCGTGCTTTTTAGAAGTTGTGGTTGAATGACAATGGGCACTATTGACTTCACTGTTACTTTCACAGAGTTGTGCCTTTGATTCCCACACAAATATTGCAATTATCAAACTTACCTAGTGATTTAATTTCATTTCAAGACGAGAAATAATTTTGAAAGTACCAGGCAGGAAGTGGAAAGACTGATGCAGAGGATGAAGTCAGCCCCTCAGGATTACAAACCACCCGGACAGTGGACAATGGAGGGTTATCTCTATGTACAAGAGAAGCGTAAGTATATGAAACATAGTAAATATCATATCAATTATCAACTTGCTGCCCTTTAACATAACCAAATGCCTTTTTAAAAAAATGTGTCTTATAAAGTCCTTTCAGATTCCTTTCTTTTACCCAAAAAAAATTCAATTGCGTAACACTTCTGTTATGCAACGATACAGTTGAACTTTGTGTTTCCTTAGAAACATGCTAGCAGTTAGTAATTTTCTTCCCATTTCCCTCCAGGAATCTGACTAGGGACTTCATGAAACACCAGAAGTCCTGCAGGTGCTGGAAATCTTGAGCAACACACACAAAATGCTGAAGATGAAGGATCCTGGTCTGAAATGTTGATTGTTTATGCCTTCCCATAGATGCTGCCTGGCTTGCTGAGTTCCTCCAGCATTTTGTGTGTGTGACTAGGCACTTACAGTGTGGCTTATTCTCGTGTATCTGACATAGTTCTACATTTTTGGAACGTGCAAAGAAACCACAGCAGCTGGAAGAAGTCTATGTGGTTTTGAGGAAACTCCTTATAGACAGCGGCAGTATTGAACCTGAGTCACTGGTGCTGAAAAGCATTATTCTAGGCACTATGCTACCCTGACGTACTAAGAGCAGGTTGTCCCAGGGAAAGTCACTGTAGGACTCTCCTGGGAGAACTGTGTGTCACAATACAGTGCTGGATTGGAACTTCTAAATGCTGGTTTGAATCCTTTGATATTTATGGGCACAAGCACCCACACCATCTCCATCCAATTCAGATTTCTTCCCCTCCTACAGCTTCCTACCCACCTAGGCTCCAAGCACCTCTTACTCTTGAACAGCTGAGGAGACCTTTTGCCCTGTTCCAGTTTTCCTCTGTGGCCTCAGTGCAGGTCTCCCTGCAGCCCCAAACTTTCCATAAGGCAATCCCGAATCCCATCAAATACTTCTCGGTTACTTTAATTACTTGGGTACCTGACCGCAAACCTGCGTGCTTGACTCATGGCTGCTAGGCTCAGAGAGTATTTTATCTTGCGGTGAAGACAGAAAGAAAGGTTATCACTATTATATAGTCACAAAGGAATTAGTTGAGGAATTGAGAAGTGACATCTTTCACCAAAGAGTAATGAGAATGTGGAAATGTTGAATTAAACAGTATCTATGTACTTGAGGTGTGTGGAATATCACATCAATAGAACACATCGTATTAAGACCAAGCAACGCACACAAAATGCTGGAGGAACTCAGCAGACCAGGCAGCATCTATGGAAAAAAAAAGTTCAGTCAATGTTTTGGAACGTTTACTGTACTTTTTTTGCATAGATGCTGCCCGACCTCCTGAGTTCCTCCAGCATTTTCTGTGTGTTGCTTGGATTTCCAGCATCTGCAGATTTTCTCTTGTTTGTATATTGAGACCAGATGAAGTGTTGATATTAAGAGTTGCTATTCTATTTAGTATCAGCTTTTTAGACAGATCCTTGCAATAGAGTAGAAATATTCAGAATTTGGCTGGAGATAACTTGACTTTTTAAGTGCTCTATAAGAGAAGAAACAATGTGGAGTGAAATTTGTTACTATATATTATAAATATACCATGAGCCTGGAAGAGTAATGGTAGATTTGAGGGCCCTATCTTGGTTTTACAACTAAATTAGAACAAAATTCTGTCCATTGCTTTAAAACCTTGAATGCCTTGGGATAATGCAGTAGCAGAGAAGAAATATCTTAAAAAATTATATTATGGTAAGGAATTTCATTAATAATTAACTTGATGTGGTTATGTTGCTATATGTACACTCAGTGGCTGCATTATTATGTACACCTGTATACCTCATTAATGCAAATATCTAATCAGCCAGTCAGGTGTAACAACTCAATGCATAAAAGCATGCAGACATGGTCAAGAGGTTCAGTTGTTGTTCAGACCAAACATCAGAATTGGGAAGAAATGTTATCTAAGTGACTTTGACCATGGAATGACTGTTGGTGCTAGACTGGGTTGTTTGAGCATCTCAGAAACTGTTCACCTCCTAAGGGTTTCATGCATAACAGTCTCGAGAATTTACAGAGAATGGTGCAAGAAAAAAATCTAGTGAGCGACAGTTCTGTGGGTGAAAATGCCTTGTCAATGAGAGACGTCAGATTAGAATGACCAGACTGGTTCAAGCTGACAGGAAGGTGATCGTATATCAAATAAGCATGTATTAGAATAGTGGTGTGCAAAAGAGATCTCTGAATGCACAACACGTTAAACTTTGTAGATGGGCTACAGCAGCAGAAGACCACAAACATGCACTCAGTGGCCACTTTGTTACGTAGACGAGGTACATAATGAAGTAGCCACTGAGTGTATTACTCCATTTTACCTATTTGACGGCATGTCTTTCCTTTTTAGGCCCCCTTGGGTTTGCCTGGATAAAACACTACTGTACATATGACAAAGCAACAAAAGCATTCTCAATGACCTTATGTGAACCAAAGTCAGGAGGAAAATTGGTAAACTCATTTTATTTGGCATAAGCAACTCGAAGTTGACTTTTTCTGCATTATAGAAGTAAAGTTTGTCTATTTTATAACACCGTATTTCAATAACTCCAATCAAGTTTCTGCACTACAATATCATTCAAAAGTTTAATAATCCCTTAAATATTTCCTCCTATCTCATCCTCTTTCACCTGTTTATATTCATTGATCACTGTATCTGTGTTTGTCCTCTATGCCAACATCCCAAAGCGTGTTAGATTCAAGGTTGTGTCTAACAACTACTTTATGATTGCTATGCTGTTATTCTTCCTTCCATCAAAAGAAGAGTAGAAATGTTGCTGATTACATCCTGGGATGAAACTTCCCAAAAGGAATCTACTTTCTAGTTACTCTATCCATCTCTCTGGCTAATGTCTAAGGTTGAAACACATGGTACAGAACCTGCACAGTTTTTTTGACCATGTAATGATCTTCTAATTCCACATCTTCATGGCTAAAATCACCCTAGAATTCCTTCACTCAACCTCTCCACCTTTCTGCTTTTCTCCTTAAGACTAAACATATTGATCACCCAACAAAATATCTCCTGTTACGGCGTGGTGTCATTTTTGATGATGATCCAATAAAATGCTTTGAATATGTTAAAAAAACTACATAAAGACAAGTAAAAGTAGCTTTGTCTTTGCTTAACTTGTTCAGTTCTACTTTTATTTTTGATGTAACAATTGTTTATATTAAATATTTTCAACCAAAGCAGAATTATAGGATTTGAAAAATTTGTAAAAACGATCATTAAGATATGAAATACAGATTTAGCTTTATACAATCAAGCAAGGTTGAGTTGAAATTGTGTTGCATTTATCATGAGAATGTCTGACTTATTGCTCTTCCTTCAAATTAGAATGGACTTGTCACAGCTTCAGAAATTTTCAAACTGAAGTTTTGCATTCGACGGAAGACTGACTCAATTGACAAGCGTTTCTGTTTTGATATTGAAGTTGTAGAACGGTGAGCTAAATATATACTGTTAAACAGTTTCCTTGAAGTCAGTGGATATAAATTGCCATAGAGTATGAATTGCATTCCGGAAACCTGCCAGTCGACTCAACCAGTGTTGGTATTCATCTTGTGTGAGAGCAAAAATTCCAAGCCCATAAGTCCATTGTGTTCTTTTATCTCTCTGCCTTCACTCCAGCTAACCTATTCTTAAATTCTAAAGTGATCCCTGCCAGTTCCGATATTGCATTCTCTCTTTATAACAAAACATTGCCCCTTTCCTAAATCTTTTCTGATTTTTTTTGCTATTTCTCTTATTTTACAACCTCACATTAACTAAGCCTTTAACTATTAGATCATTTCACAAATTTATTGTAACCAAGGAGCTCAAAGTTGTTAAATACTTTTTGAATGCATCTTCCCACACGGTGGGCAGCTTATAATGAGTTTGTGCAGCTCACCATTTTCCATTTCCCTCAGATGCCGCCTGACCGCCGAGTTCCTTTAGCAGCTCATTTTTTGCTCCAGATTTCAATATCTGTAATCTCCTGTGTCTATATAATGCTAAAATTACTAAAATCAATAAAAATACTTCTCTAGAAATGCTACCTTATGAGTTTTTTGTTCCTCTCTGGCTTAATTTCGTGTTCAGGGACTCACAACTACAGAACTTGCTTCACTTAGCTGACAGTGGGGAAGTGATATTTAATGGTCAGGAACAGTAAAGGGGGGGTAAGTTACAATAGAAGGTTGGAGCTTAAGGTTGACTGAAAAGGAGAAGAACTGAGTGGAATGGGTACATTTGATCTTTGGAGTAAAATAAGTTTACACACTCCTTGTGTTTGGTTTCTGAGATGCAAGTAGAGAACGCAACAAAAATTTCGCTGAGGAGGTTGCTCATTGTGGATCAAACGTCGAGAATTACTCCCCTCCAAGTTCAATAAATATGTTTAACTTTTGGAAGAGGCAATTGTAGATTTGAAATGATTAACCCTATCAGTGGTTTGCCATGTTCTGATTAGTAAGCATGTTCTAACATGGTCTGCAGAATTGAAGTTATGGAGTTGTACAATAGTAGTAGGAGTGGTAAATTGACTCGGGTTTATTTGTATAACAACATCAAAGGTGGAACAAGGGAATGGTCGTGAATATTAATGTCTTGTTTATTGGCTGATAACATATCTCTAATGTATAGAAGAGAAAGCTTCCATTTCAGTCATTTCTAAAGCCAATAATATTGGATATATTGTGAATAGTGCCCATTTAGTACAACGCCTGAAGCTCCCCAGAATATTTTAAGTAATTTTGATTTTCTTTCTGTACTTTTCTTTCTTCTCTAGACATGGCATCGTTACACTGCAGGCTCAATCAGAAGCAAATAGGAAACTTTGGTTGGAAGCAATGGATGGAAAGGAGCCGGTATGTTTTTGTTTGCATAATGTATCTAATCAGCAAACTGACCTACAGTTGCATTCATTATTTGGCCAAAATTGTACTTCCCTTTGGAAGAGAGCTGGCAGCTATGTTCTACTTATAGTTCAGTACATTCATAACAGCTTGTCCAATGTAGAACAAAGCACTGACCCTGCAAGAGGTCAGGACATATCTATGTGATTTAACTTGCTCCTTTCATTGATGCAAATGGTTGCTGAGCATGTTATCCTCTTGTTCAGTTCAGGAAGTGCATGAGGACTGCGCTTCATTTGACTGAAGACAAAGTAGAAGTTTTGGTGCTGAGTTTGAAATCCATCTCATTTATCATATGGAAGAAAATGTAGTTTGAATACTTTATTATTTATGCTTCTGATTGTAATTGATTTGTTCTTTTTTAGTGATAGATATAACAAAAAAATGTGATATTACCTTATACAATGTATTTTTGTTAGAAAAATTCAGTTAGCTCCCTTAAATTGCAGAATATTGTAGAGCAAGTAAGCTGTTACAGTCTCAATGTTATGCTTAAAGGTATGTTTATGGTTTTGGATCACAATGAGGAAAATTAAAACTAGCTATTGTGAAAAATATTTGTAATTATCAAAATTGACAAGTTATTAATGAAACTTTTTTTGCAGATATACACTCTACCTCTTCTTAACAAGAAGGAAGAATGTAAGAAATCTTTTTTTATCTCACTAAGTGAATTGTATTTAATAAATGACCATTCCCAGCAAGATGCAGCTTTCATTTTGTCGCAAGCACTTTGATTATAGATTCATGGTTTTAACTATCATTAATCATTAAAAAAGCATCATCAACTTCTCAAACTCTGTAGCATAAAGTTTCAATAGGCATATAACAAAAAATATATTAAAATCATGTGACTTATTGGGAAACTGTAGAGTACAAATTATTTGCAATTGGCATTTGACTTGGTTGGTCTTTCTCAGATGCTAGGAGATAGCAGGAATTAACAGCAGTTGCTAATTTAAATGTGGCACAGCAGTTGGTGCTGCAGCTCCACTGCACTAAGCACTAGATTTGACCTGACTTCTGGCGCTGTCTATGTGGAATTTGAAAATTCTCCCTGTGGATTTCTGTCGGGTGTTTCAACTTCCTCCTGCATCCTGACAATATGATAATAATTTTAGTACTGAATCAACTGAGGAACATTTGGAAAACTTATCAAAATACTGTAAGTGAATCCATGTTTGATTGCAAAGAATGTACAAATATAATTATCTTTTAAGCTTGGATGGTATGACTTTTTGTCCTCTCCAACTTGGACATTGCATACAGCCTAACAACCATTTTGTGTGTATCCTGGTGGATGTTGAAGCGTGATTTTCTTTTATTGACAGACAATCATACTGTCAATGAAGCCAACAGTAAATGTAATATAAAGAAAAATACCATGACTGTCAGGAATGGAAGCCAATATTTAGTCTTCCTTTTGAAATTTATTGATGTGGAGACTTCAATAGAATTAATATTGAAGATATTTGAATCATTTATTTATTCAACTGCTTTCTATTATAGGGACTGTCAGCAAAGTACTGTTAGGTATAGTAAACATGATTTGTGTTTTCATTGCTTTTACAACCTCTTCCACAATAATCAAAGATTAAATAGAATTTCTAATTACATAGCAAATTTTTCAAACATATATCAAATCATACAGACATGGATATTTCTGTAGTTATAAATAATCTTGAGTTTAAAACTTTTAATGCTGAAATAACAATAATATTATGAAACCTAATTTAAGGCAGACACCTAGCAAACAAAATACTACTGATATTTGATTATTCGGTAATTCATGGTTTTAATTATTTGTGGAAGTAACAGACTCAATTTTGTATTACAGTGTACCTAAATGAGGCAGGTTTTAATTTTGTAAAGAAGTGCATTGAAGCTGTGGAGATGAGAGGTAAGGGACAGACTGTTGCTTCTTAACACATGTATGTAATTACATCTAAACTGGCAATTATATTACAATTAGAGGTCAACCTACCATGATACTGCACTATGGAATCGAATTTGTATGGAATATCTAAGTTAGGGTTGGCATGTATGATATTTTACATCTAGCAGAAAGAGGCAGGTCAGAGTGAAAAGGGGTGAGGGAGGAGAAGAATCAGGAGGTAGAGAGGAATGATGTAAGAGGCAGCACGAGAGAGATAGCAAGAGCTGAAAATGAGGGTATTGGTAGGATGGGTGACACGAGGAAGACAGCTGGAAAACTGGTTGGTATATAAGACTTGTGCATTAAAGCAGAATGTGGAGTTCCCTCAGTTTCTTAACACAAGATGGATGATGTTGAGTGACTCCTAAAGCTCATCATTAGTAGGGCCTGAGGGGAGAATTTGTTAAAAAGTTAAGAAACTATTAACTTCTGTAAAGATGGTGAAGTAGGGTTTGCAAGATTAGCTTGTTTGTAGTGAGGGTTTGGCCTAACATTTTTTCAATAGTAGTGAAACAGGTTCAAGCTGAGATTTTGAAGATAGTTTTGAATTGTGAGCAGTCTTAAAATGGAACTTACATCTCCTTTGCTTTTTGTTTTTACAGATGTTTACTACTAAGCTAAATAGCTTTGACTAGAAATAGGAAAAAATGTGAATGGTAACTTAGGATGGGGCTATCCATTGGTGAAAGAGAAGACTACTGAATCAAGAAACTCCTAACCGCAAGCAGAGGATAATTATTTTCGCAGGATTTGGGGTGATTTGAGGTCAGGGTGAATGTCTTCAGTTGGAGAATTGGAAATGATGGAGTCTGTTGGCAGGGTGAATATAAATGTATCCTATAGGGTGTGGTGCAGTTAACAAGTGAAATAGGAGAAGCTGATAGTGTAACCTGACACATCAGTGTTTAGTCAGTCAGAAAATCACTTCAGTATGTGGGACTTCTCCGGCATAGCTCGAAGAGCTGCAGAATTCCTTTGAATGTTTTCTCAAGGATCCTATACTCAGGGATGCTGTAGATTCCAATAAAGGATTTGAAGCTCGGCAATTGTAACCAGCACCTGTGTTGAAGTTCATGGAAGCTTTGATGGACAGGATAGAAAGTTGGCTGATAGATTAATGTTGGAATTTCAATAAAAGAGCACGCTTTAAATAGTTATACTGTGTTACCAATATGATTCACCAAGCATTCCACTTATATTCCAAGAGTCTGTTCAGCAGGCACAGATTTTCTTGGACAATGGGTTTTTTCTAATGGAGCTAAGCTGGTGTAACAGATCTTTTAATCTATAAATACCAATCACAGGATTATTTTAAGACCTTGCATTACAGGTAAATGTTAATAATTATTTTGTGTTTCCTGTTTAGTACCTGAGATCAGAGATGTCAATGTAATTTGAAGTAGAATGTGTTCCTAATGGATGTATTCATAGTGGGTATTTTTCATTTTATTGAATTCTTATGTAAGAGTATAGGACGGTGGATAAGAGTAACCCAATTGCTTTCCAAGTTTGCTTCACTAGTGAAGAAACCCAGTACTGAAGTGATTTTTCCCAATTAGTATCCCACCTCTGTCCCACAACATGTATACAGTGACTTGGCCTCCACAGTTCTGAGGTAGAGAATAAATGGGCATTTATTGGTTATCCTAGTTCTGGGGTTTCCACAAAAGGTAAACGTGGTCTGTGCAACAATCTTGTCAAACTCGTCGCAATATTAGGTTTTAATATGAGACTAAACCTGGTTTCATCAATGCCTTGCTTTAATGCTCCACTTCCTTTTCAATAACTGCCAGATTTCCATTTGCCTTCCTATTTACTTACAATGCCTGCTTGATAACTTTGTAGTTTATGAACCAAGGGATGAACTTTGTGTAAAACACACAAAATGCAAGTCCGTCAGCATCACTGGAAGGGAATAAACAGTCAACTTTTCAGGCCAAAACTCTTCATCGGGACCGGAAAGGAAGAGGCAGAAGCCAGAGTAAGGAGGTTGGTGGGGGGAAAGGAGTATGTGCTGGCAGGTGAGAGGTGAAGCCTGGTGAGGGGGAAAGTGGGTGGGGAGGGGCAAGGGGATGAATTAAAAAACTGGGAGCTGATAGGTGGAAGAGGTAAAGGGCGGAAAAATAAGGAATCTGATAGGAGAAGAGAGTGGACCATGTAAGAAGGGGAAGGAAGAAAGTCACCAGAGGGAGGTGAGGAGAAGAGGATGGATGAGAGGAGAATCAGAATGGGGAATGGAAAAAGAGAGAATAGGGGTGGAGACAAATTACTGTAAGTTAGAGAAATGGATATTCGTGCTACACAGATGGAGTTGCTCCTCCAACCTGAATGTGGACTCATGGCATTAGAGGAGGCCATGGGCCGACACATCAGAATGGGACTGGGATGTCAAATTGAAATCATGACCATCATAAAAGCCAAAATTTTGTGGCAGATGTAGTGAAGGTGCTCGACGAAATGGTCCCGAATCTCTGTCAGGCCTCTCTGATATAGAGGAGGCCACACTGGGAGTACTGGCTGTAGTCAGTGACCCCAACGGACTCTCAGGTGAAACATGGCCTCATTCGTTTGCAGCCCTGAATGGTGTTGAGGGAGGAGGTGCAGGGGCAGGTATAGCTTGCAGGGATAAGTGTAATGAGGGAGATCAGTGGGGAGAGACAAGTGGATAAGGGAGTTGTGTAAACAGTAATCCCTATGTGGATTATAAAGTTTGTCTGCCTCCGGAAATGGAATTAGAGATTGAGAAAGGTGATAGAGGTGTCAGAGACAGACCAAGTAAACTTCGAGCTCAGCATGGGTGCAGGAAGCAGCACCAATGCTTTCGTCAGTGTAGCATAGAAAGTGTTAGGAAAAATTACCGGTATTGCCAGCTGTCATAGCTATCTTGACTTTACCTCTGTCCACCCTATCACTTGTAAAAAAAAAAAAAATTCTATTCCTCCAGCATCACTGTTCCTTCCAGAGTTCCTCCAGCATTTTGTGTATTTTGCAGAATCTCTTGTGTTTATAAACTTTGGAAAAGGAGTTCATCATCTCTTCCCATGATAAGTACATTTACTGATTAACATAAGGGAAGTCTCAGTACATTAACTCTAAAATAATGATTAAATTAAACATTATTTTCTCATATTCGAACAGAAACGTTGGGGAAATGGCATTTCTTCTAGTGAACATCTTAACTTTCCAATACTGTAAGCAAAATTTAAAAAATATTAACCTGCAAAATCTTGAAAGTATATGATTTTACATCATTTTTATAGACTTAAATTGGAATTAAAGATGATGCAATTGGGTAGTTATAAATTATATGAAAGCACTTGTGTGACAAGGTGCTGCACATAAGGCTGCTTAACAAGATCAGAGCCAATCATATTACAGGAAAGATACTAGCACGGATAGAAGATTCTAGAACCAGAGGGAACAACCTCAGAATAGAGGGATATCCATTTAGAACAGAGATACAGAGGAATGTCTTTAGCCAGAGGATCGTGAAAGTTTGGAATTCATTGCCACACATGGCTGTGGAAGCCAAGACAGTGGGTATATTTAAAGCAGAGGTTGGTAAGTTCTTGATTAGTCAAGCCAACAAAGGTTACTGGAAGAAGGCTGAAAAATGGGTTGAGAGAAATTATAAATCAGCCTTGATGGGATATTGGAGCGGACTTGATGGGCCAAATGGCCTGATTCTGCTCCTATGTCTTATGGCTTGTTTCATTCACATTTTTCTATATTTCATAATAAAATATATGCACTTTTAGGTATTAATGCCATGGGATTGTACAGAATGAGTGGAGTAAACTCCAAAGTACAGAAGCTAATGAACGCAGTATTCGGTAAGAAGTTACTTTGACTTTCAGAATGATGAACAGATGATATGTTTACTTAATATTATAGAATTGGGAATATAAATGTATCATTGTGTAAAATATGATGTCCTTGTCTCTTAAATACTGCTTCAAATCATATATAATGTACCTGGAAATGATAGTGATCTGCCATTTCTGAAATCCTCAATAGATTGGTAGAATGCAGTAGATAAAGCTTGATTGGTTAATTCATTGTCAAGCAGTGCCATTCAAAATGTTGATTTCTTTTCCAAACATTAAGTTTTTGGATTTGGCTAAGGTTTTAAGTTTTGTTTTCAAAATGGCATTATTGCTTATAATAATTAATTGTATTTTTAGCTGAAGGGTATTTGAAATAAGGAAACTCTATGCTTAAGCACTCCTTCCTCAGTTGAAACCTGGTGAAATCACTTATTAATAACTGCTTTCGATCTAACTAGGAACATTTTTTCTTAAGGATATTGGGAAAGAAAGTATGCAGAGTTTAGAGTTTCGATCATATGCAGGTAGTATTTTCAACTTAAGACCCAGAGCAAGAGCAAGTAGTATTTATTTAACAAGGGCTTATTTCAAAGTGAAGGTAGTGATAAATTGGCACCATGGCAGATTTTCCAGACTGTTGGATTTTTACTATTATTAGCACGAGAACGCTTTTAATTTTCTTTTTTAACATAATTTTTTTTTCACAGAGCTAGTTGGGTTTGAAGGGAATGGGAAAACTGGTCTACAGTTTGTCTTAAAGGAACATTAGTATGAGGCACTAAAGAGTTTAAAAAGAACGGAATTGGGACCCCAATGTTTGCAAAAAGAGTGTAAGAACAATACTTGGGGGAGTTTAAAACGTGGGTGGGAATTGGCTTTCAGTAAGTTTATAAAGAATTCTGGAAACTAGACCACAGTGCGTTTAAAAGGAGCATGGGATTAGACCACAATAATTAAAAAGGGCTGTGGGAAACATCACCTGGCAAGCCATTTGTTGATCTACCAAGAGTGCAGCACAATTTAGTTAGCAGATTATCAGTGTTTTAACTGTTGTATTTTAGTCAAGCTTTATGATTCTACTCTGAAGTTATTGTTAATGAAAAGTTATAATGTTTGGCACTAGCATGTAAGGGATCAAAATAGCAAAGGTAGCGAGGGACATTTTCAAACCCTTTTTGAAAAGTTTTGAAACTGTAGAAACTGGGCCTCCCTGTTTTCTTTTTACCTTTCTGAAATGTGTATTATTAAATACTTTACATTATTGGAGTTTTATAATTACACAAATATTAATTAGTCTGAGAGGATTCTTTGCTGTTAAGCTGTAATGATTCTCCAGAAATGGAGTGGCAGTGTTTTGCAAACAAGCAAGTTAATTTTCTTTGCCATTTGTGATTTATATATAATATGATATTCTGCATTTAGGTCTCTATCCATTGAATTCAAGCATAGAATAGTATAGGCTCTTTGGCCCATGCTGTTGTGCCAACCTTTTAACCTATTTCAAGATTAATCTAACCCTTCCCATCCACATAGCCCTGCAGTTTTCTTTCATGCATTTGTCTCTTAATTGTCCTTAATGTATCTGACTCTAATACCACCACTAGCAGGACATTGTATGTGCTTAACACTCACTGTGTAAGAAAATCAATCTCCAACAATAAATTCTGCCAATTATCTTAAAAGTATGACCTCCCCTAGTAGCCATCTCTGCCATGGGAAAAAGGCACTGGCTGTCCATGCCTCTGATCATCTTGAATACCGCTATTAAATTGCCCCTTATCTGCCTTCACTCCAAGGAGAAAAGCCCCAGCTTGGTCAACCTTTCCTCATAAGACACCGCAAAATCTCCACTGTACCCTCTCTAAAGCTTCCACGCCCCTGCTCTAACAAGGTGATCCGAACTGGATGCAGTACTTCAAGTGTGGTCTAACCAGAGTTTTATAGAGTTGCAATATAACCTCACGCTCTTAAACTCAATCCCCCAGCTAATGAAGTCCAACACACCATATACCTCCTTAAAACCACCCTATCAATGTGTACAGCAACTTTGAGGGATCTGTGGATTTGAACCCCAAGCTCCCTCAGTTCCTCCACTCTGTTAGGAGTCCTGCCATTAACCTTGCACTCCACCTTCAAGTTCAAACTTCCAAAGTGTATCGCTTCACACTTTTCTGGATTGAACTCCACTTCTCTGCATCCTATCAAAGTCCCATTGTAATCGACAGAATACCACTAGTCACAGACCTCCAGGTAGAACATGGCCTATCTGCTGTCACCCACTGCCTTCTGTGGGAAAGCGAATTCTGAATTCACACAGCCAAGCTTGCATCCTGACATTCTGAATGAGCCTGCCGTGAGCAACCTTCTTCAACGCCTTACTAAAATCCATATACACTACATCCACCACTCTACCTTCATCAATTTGTTTTGTCACTTACTCAAAATAGTCAGCCAGGCTCATGAGACATGATGTGTCCGTTTCAAAGCCATGCTGACGATCCCTAATTAGACTATGCTTCCCCAAATATTCATAACGCTATCTCTAAGAATACTCTCCAATAGTCCCTCCAGCACTGATGTGAGACTCACTGGTCTATAATTCCCAGGATTATCTCTATAACCTTTTTTGAAAAAAAAGTATGATATTTGCCACCCTCCAATCTGTTGGTACTACTCCTGTGGCCAGTGAGGTCACAAAAATCATCGCCAACGGTACAGTAATATCTTAACTCACTTCCTATGGTAACAGGGTATAGTCCATATGGCCTCTCGGACGTCTTTCCTATTGTTTTTCAAAAGTCTCAGCATGTCCTCTTTCTTAACCTCGACACATTAGCTAATTCTACCTGACCTCTCATTCGTCAAGGCCCCTCTCACTGGTGAATACTGAAGCAAATTATTCGTTATGCACCTCCTTTATCTCCTTCGACTCCAGGCATATCCCTGATAGGTCCTACCCTCACTCTAGTCAACCTCCTGTTCTTCATGTACATGTTGCATGCCTTGAGATTTTCCTTGATCCTACTTTTCAAGGCCTTCTCATGCCTTCTTCCAGTTTTCCCACATCTCTTCTTCAGCTCCTTCCTGGCTACTCTACAACTCTCAAGAGCCCTGTCTGATGCTGTTCAATAAACCTTAAGTATGCCTCCTTCTTCCTCTTGACTAGATGTTCCGCATCTCTTATCAACTGCGGTTACTTCATCCAACCATCTTTTCCCTGCCTCAATGGGATAAACCTATACAGAACTCCATTCAAGTGCTCCCAAAACAACCTGCACATTTCCATTGTATAGTTTCCTAATTTATTTCTCTATTTATTTTTATTTCTTATGTCCAAGGGAGTAAAAATCTTTATGTTGCGTCTCTGTCGCAATGTACAAGCAATAAAGAGGGGGAGCATTGGAGGATATTGCCCAAGCTCTAAAATTATTGTTGTGCATGTACAGTCAGATACACAATCATATCAATGTACAGTCAGATACACAATCAGATCAATGTACAGTCAGATACACAATCAGATCAATGTACAGTCAGATACACAATCAGATCAATGTACGATCAGATACGCAATCAGATCAATGTACAGTCAGATACACAATCAGATCAATGTACAGTCAGATACACAATCAGATCAATGTACGATCAGATACACAATCAGATCAATGTACAGTCAGATACACAATCAGATCAATGTACAGTCAGATACACAATCAGATCAATGTACGATCAGATACGCAATCAGATCAATGTACGGTCAGATACACGATCAGATCAATGTACGGTCGGATCCGCGATCAGATCAATGTACGGTCGGATCCGCGATCAGATCAATGTACGGTCGGATCCGCGATCAGATCAATGTACGGTCGGATCCGCGATCAGATCAATGTACGGTCGGATCCGCGATCAGATCAATGTGTATTGATACATCTGATGGCCTGGTGGAAGAAGCTGTCCCGGAGCCTGTTGGTCCTGGCCTTAATGCGGTACTGTTTGCCAGATGGTATCAGATGAAACAGTTTGTGGTTAGGGTGGCTGGAGTCCCTGACGATCTTCCGGGCCTTTTTTTACACACCTGTTGCTCTAGATGTCCTGAATATAAGAAAGTTCACATCCACAGATGCACTGGGCTGTCTGCACCACTCTGCAGTGGCCTGTGATTGTGGGTAGTACAGTCCCTGTACAAGGCAGTGACACAGCCAGTCAGGATACACTCGATGGTGCCGCTGTAAAAAGTCCTGAGGATTTGGCGACTTGTGCCGAACTTCTTCAGCCATCTGAGGTGAAAGAGGTGCTGTTGTGCTTTTTTTTTTACCACACAGCCGGTGTCTACAGTCCAGGTGAGATCCTCAGTAATGTGTATACCGAGGAACTTGAAACTACTCACCCTCTCAATTACAGTCCCATTGTTGTCAATAGGGGCTAGCCTGTCTCCATTTCTCCTGTAATCCACAATCAACTCCTTTGTTTTTTTTTGACTTTGAGGGAGATATTAAGAACATCTGTTTCCAATCTACTCTCCAAAGTTCCTGCCTAATGCCCTCCTTATTAGCCCTTCCCCATTTAAGTACTTTCCCATACTGGCTGCTCTTATCCTTGTCCAAGGCTACGATAAAGGTCAGGGGGGTTGTTGTCAGTTGTCTCCAAAATGCTCACTCACCACGAGATCTGTCACCTAACCAGGTTCGTTGCCTTGTACTAGATCCAGTTTAGCCTCTCCACATGTTGTGTGGAATCCTTCCTGGACTCACCTAACAAATTCTGTTCCATCAAAACCTCATGCACTAAGGAGGTACCAATAAATATTAGGGAAGTTGAAGTCACTCAGTACAACAATGCTGTTATTTTTTTCACCTTTCCAAAATCTGCCTACTGATGCGTTCCTCAGCATCTCTTTTGCATTGGAAAGGGCAATGGTCTATAAAATAATTCCAATAGAGTGATTCCTCCCATCCTATTTCTGACTTCCTCCCACACTGACTCAGTAGACAATCCCTCCACAATATCCTTCCTTTCTGCAGTTGTGCCTTTCCCTTGTGATAGCAGTCTATGCCGAGTTGTCGAAGTGAACAAGAGGATTCCACGTGAAACAAAATCCGAGGATTCCCCAAAGCAACTTCAGCAGTAAAGGACGATGTGAGAATTGCACGTGTATTGTGGTAATTATGAAGCTCAGAACGGCCAGAAGTGTAGACATGAGAGCTGATCGTTAGACTCGGAAGGCAAGCAGGAAGCATGTTAAGGAGTCAAAGGATGTTGATGCTCATTTCAGGACACATAGCAAATCAATTATGTAATGATTTAGTAACTAAAGCCAGGATAGTAAAGAAATTGTGATGCTGATAGTAGAGAACAGTAAAAGGATGAACATGGGGAATGAAAGACATCATGCAACATAAAGATGGAACAGTGAGAAATTGGAATAAACCTAGAGAATTCAGGTTAATAGAAAATACCAACCACATTTTCATGGTAGACAATTGTACTTAAAAAAAAAAGCAAGCAAGCATAAGGTGGTGTGTCTATTTGAAATGTGCTGTGTAAGTAGAGGTATATTGTAGCTACACATAGTTAGTAATTTACATAGAGGCTCTAACCCAGACATTCATTTGCTGCTAATGTGTTTTAAAAAAAGTAATCAATTAGCTTTGAACAGAATTTAAAAGTGTCCGCAAAAGTTGGATGATGGAGCCATTCTTGCTGCACTGAAGGATCACAGTATTCATAAAGCAACATTGCTTTCATGTAGTGCTAAAGTTCATCATTTTAATTGACTAATCTACCCAAATAAAGGCTGGAAGTTAGCAGCAACGTTTGAGATGTTTTGTTCCAACTTCTGTGTTTGAGCAAGTCAGGAATGAGCTGGAGGTCAGCTGCTGGTGCATATCAGTGGCATTTATACGCAGTTTATAAACTTTTGATCGCATGCTCTGCCAAAAGGCCACCTGGTATAGCTCTTCACAGCCCCCTCCATCTACGGATAACCAGAATGATTGGACCACTAGGACACAAAAAACAATGGTGAACATTGGAATATCGTAGGCAGCAGACCGGACTGAGCGTCAAAGGGTCTGTTTTACAATAATACTTGTAAAGCAAAATAGTTATGTTTAAGAAATAGATGTTTTAAAGTAATAAATTCTTAATTTTTAATTAAAGAATTTGGTACATTCCAAAGCATTTTCTTTCATTATTAAACAACTAACTTGTACAAATTAAAACCATGATCCACTGGCTACTGGTTTCTTGTTTTTTTGTAATTCTTTATGCTAGACGGCCTTTCTTTGAACGGAACTTTAAGAGACCATATTACTGAAACTTAATTAGGACTGCATTTTACCTGATCCTTTTATAATCTTTGAAGTTGTTGAGAGCAATGAGAGCTCATTCGGAAGGCATGAATGATGTCTCATGAATATATACCAAAAGCACAAGATTACCTGCCAAAATGACATGCTAGAAAAAAATATTCATATTCATGAATTAGGCCACATTTTTCAAATTGAGTGATAACTCAACAATTCAAAACATTATTAAAAATGTACTAAATAACAAGAATTATCATTTTATTATGTAACTCATCTGTTAATTTAAATTTATCTCCAACACTCAGAAACAACCTGTTATTTCAAAATAATTGAAATAGCATAGTTATTTTACAATTATCCAGTAATTCAAATTAAATGAACAAGAATCATGTACTTTGTCATGGACCTTGCAGATTACTGCCGCAGTGAAGGTTTTCCTTTAATATGCTTCGTGATTTAGTTTTGATGTGAAGAGCCTGACTCCACACATGATGCTCATGATGCCTCTTAGGAAGCAGTGTGTAGGTGAAGAATAAGCTAGAGTATAACACCGGGTCTTTGAGAGCACTGCAGACATGAAGGGAAACAGACATTGAAGGGAATGAAAGTAGAATGAAACTGCAGATGATGGAAATCTAAAACAAAAATAATATTGGAAATCCTCAGCAAGTTGGTCAATTTATGGGAAGAGAAACAGTGTTTCAGGTCAAAGATCTTTTGTAGAATTCCCAGATGGGGAAGTGCACGGGAGGTGTATGGTTTTATTTGCAATCAGGGTGAGGAAAGATATTCACTATTACAGTTGTGGTGATTGGGATTGAAATTTAATGCATCTTCTCGAGGACCACAGAACAGTTGACTTCTGCTTTAATTATTACTTATTTTACTGACCCATTTGGACATCCTTTCTGTTTTTCACACTGACTCATCTTCCTTTTTGATGTCTACTCTTTGACTGCGGTCAATAATCTTGGTTTCAAAACTTCAAAGGTAATTTTTGTAAAAATAAAAAAATTTTGAGAAAGTATTAACCACTTCTCATAGCTGCACTAGCTAGGGGAAACAACAGTTTGAATTTAAATTGTACCTTTTACACTGTAAGATATTTTGTTGAGCTTTCTTGTCTAGGACCTGCTCAAAGGAACAGAAAAGGATAGAGTGTCAAAGATGTTTAAGTGTTATTTTTGTGAAATATTTATGCAGATTAAGGGGTGAATTAATGCATTAATGATTAAGAATTTATTACACTGAACTCTAAAATTATTTCCAGCAGGTAGTCAGAAATTTAGTGATCAGACAGTGCAGTCAACAGTGAAGGAAAGGCACTCAGTACTATCTATGCATACATACCTCCCTCCCTTCCCTCCCCTCCCTCCCTTCTGGCCCTTCGAGGGGCACCACCCAACAATCCCCGATTTAACCATAGCCTAATCATGGGACGGTTTACAATGACCAATTAACGCACCAACCACTACGTCTTTGGACAGTGGGATGGAACCGGAGCACCCGGAGGAAACCCACGCGGCCATGGGGAGAACGTACAAACTCCTTACAGGCAGTGTCGAGAGTTGAACCTGGGTGGCAGCATTGGGAATTGAACCCGAGTCACTGGTACTCTAAACCACTACGTTACTGTGCCACCCTGTACATGAGTTAAATTCTCATGATGTCATTTGACCTTTAGTCCTTTTTTTTCCCCCACGTAATTGCCCAACGTCTTCAGGCAATAGAAGTACTCTGAGAACCACTTTGCTGCGTGCATCATTTTTACTCATGGCCATTAAAATACTTAAAACATCATGTGTAACTTTTGTTACTAGAAATAATGGAAAAGGCAAATATTCTCAGCCCTAGTGTTCTTCAATATGTGAAAACATGTTGAGGTATCACTGTGCGGTGTCTGGTTCCTGTTTCGTTGGGAACACTGAAGGAATATTCTAATGTACATAACATTCCGCACTGTGTTTGTCTTGGAATCTACAATCTCAGGCCTTGTTGCTGTATACAAACCTCAGTGTAGGACCAGGCCCATTGTGACTTTGCCTCAGCAAACTCACACTCTGGTGACAGCTCCTAAAGCTTCATTAGTGAGGGTATTGAGGAAAATGTGACTTTCTTTGGTGCGTGGGTGGGAATTGTCGGGGGGAGGCAGCGGGTTGGCTGGGGAACTGGCATAGGCAGAGTGAAGAAGAAGAAAGCCCTTAACTCCAAGTGGAGTCATCAGGACACCATCATGACGGCGTTTTTTTTAGCAGGCTTCCTTGTTTTTATGAGGCTGAGTTGCTAGCTCGATGCTTAACCCAGCATGGATGGAAAGCGTGCAGGGGGGCCGGCTGGATTTGAACTCGGGAGCCTTCGCTCTGAAGTCTGGCGCTGATGCCACTATGCCAGCAGCCGGCTATTGGCCAAAATTGGCCATTGGAGGTTTTGAAAACCAAAGATCATAATAGTTAGGGCCTCAAAATGAAAGAAAAGAAAATTCTTTCCATGAAGAAAAATCTTCAAGGCAAGCTCGTACTCCATAGTGGTGAGCTCCTCAGTATTGACCCAGGTATAGACAGTATTGAGTAATCCATTAGATGGTATTCGGAAACACAAGATCCTGCAGAAGCTGGAAAGCCAGAGCAACAGACGCAAAATGCTGGAGGTACTCAGCAAGTCAAACAGCACGGATGGAAATGAATAAATAGTTGATATTTTGCGCTGAGACCCTTCATTGGGACTGGAAAGAAAGGGGGAGGAGAAGGAGGATGACCTAGTTGGTGATACGTGAAGCTAAGTGGGTTGGGAAGGAATGTGAAGTAAGAAGCTGGGAGGTGATGTGGAAAAGGTAAGGGGTTGGAGAAGAAGGAATCTGGTAAGAGAAGTGAGTGAATCATAGGAGAATGGGAAGGAGGAAGGGAACCAAGGGGAGGTGATAGGTAGGTGTGGAGAACAGGTAAGAGGCCAGAGTGGGGAAATGAAGAGGAAAGGGGGAGGGGGAAATGTATCCAAAGTTGGAGATATCGATGGTATTCAGGCCCTAGGTAATGTTCGGACTTGCATTAAAGAACTGTGATGATTGGAAGAATCATCAAGAGGAAGACAAAGACAAATGATGATGGAGACAGCAGCCAGAGAACTGGAAATGAATACCAATGAATTGATCCACTTGACCCGAAACAGGAGTGTGTGGGCCATGGCAGTCAAAGCTCAAACTGGGCATAGCACGTGGTGATGATGATTGGAACATGTGCTTGTTATAATTGTGAGAGTGAGTGTAGTTGTATGTTTCATGCCAATTAATGCCAGTAGTCTTTACCTATTTCATGTGCCCAAACCACTAAGCTAAACTATTCCATGTTAATACAATTATTAATATAATGGTGTATGCTGCAAATTCCATTGCATCACATTCAAATATAGACATATGCAAATATATTTATAACCCAAATTTAAGTATTGTTTTCACTATTAATATTTAGTTGCTTTATATAATTTGCTTAGAAAACTTTTCAAATTTGTAATCCTAAAAATGGTATATTTATGTACTTGATACGTTTTGTAAAGTTGATTCATTCTGGATGTTAAAACCTAATATATTAGGGTTTCTGTTCTTTTCAAAGCTCCGAAAGCACCTCCTGATATGGATCTTGACACTGAATTGTGGGACATGAAAACAATTACAAGTGGACTTAAAAACTACCTCAGGTAGGGAAAATGCAGACAAAGGATACCAAGTCTGATTTTTAAACACAAGGGACACGAGTCTTTGTATCCAGAATATCATTTTTGTGTAGCTGCGATTTACTGAGACTGCTCTATGAGCCAGCAGAGATGGGCTGAACAGCCCCTTTTATGCAATGGAAATATGATTGGAATCACTTAGCTATGACAGTGCCGGGAAGCTTCCATTTGCCCATGAAACCACATTGACTATCTACACAGATTTGTGAGTGCAGCAGTCTGTTAACATGAAGAAACCCTTACTCTGCGCTCAGTCTTGCTGAAGGGCGAGGTACCCGGCTTTCAGCAGAATGGACTGAACTGGAATAAGCATGGCGAGGCAGGGACTGAGACTTTGAAGCAATACATGGCTTGTCTCAATGTTTTAAAGCCTTGACTGTGGCTAACCAAAGAGTTGTGATTTAGCTGGTTGTTAAATTTGGCCTGTTCTGCCAGTACCCTCTGCTCCAACATTAAGTGACTTGGGCCTTTTGGATTCTGTCATAATGCAGGCATTCGCCTTTGGAGGTATAGTTGGTTTGGTGTAGTGATTGTCTTGAGAAATCTGCAACATTTGAACAGCGTCTTATAGGCCAGTGTTGAACATGTACAACTCATTACTCAGCGTAAAATCTGGGTTGCTGACCTATCACTTTCCTACAGAAAAAATATCACAAAGGTCACTTGTTGCATTTTTGCATTTGGCAGTATTATTTTGCCACTTAAGGGGAATTCTAAGATGCTTGTAAGTAATATTTGCAAGACTACTGCCAGTGTGACTAGTTGGGAAGTGCGTTAATGTTGCAAAATGTTTTAACCCTAACAAGATATTTTTCTCTTTGTTCTAGGTGTCTTGTAGAGCCATTGATGACTTACAAGTTGCATAAAGATTTAATTGCTGCTGTCAGTGAGTAGTAATACATTAACAAAGATTCAGTATTCCTTTCCACACATTGGTAAGGGAGGTAGACCTAGAAATTCTTCTCCGGAGAGCGCTCATTAAACCTGCACACTTAATGGGCCAATGGCACTTCTGAGCATCGATCCGCAGCTGCTGAGTTCTGTTGCAAGCAATGCCTAAGGCTTCATCAGCAACTGAACAACTTTGCAAAGAAAGTCCAAACAAAAACCATTCTTACAAAAGATTGCCATTGAATAGCAAGTGAAGCAGGTAGCTTGTGGTGCAGCTTGTAGAAATAGTGACATGCTGGAAGTAAGCCTCCGGAAGCAGAGAATGAGGTGATTGGGACTTCGTGGATGGGCTGGTGCCTGTTGAGAAGTAGAAGCAGGGTGAATTTGATGGTGAATTGGTGCCATGGTTTTTAATTGGTTGAGCAGTAAAGTTATGATCAATTGTGTTGTGTTTCAGTAGGAGGGAACCCAAGGAAGACAATTTTCAAGACGTGATGTATTATTTCATATGGACCTCTTTATAGGCATTTGGATTTGCCAGGCTCCATGACCTTGGACCAGCTTGGGCAGTCTATTTTAATTCACAGCAAAGTGGGTCTTGTGACTATTGTAAAGGCTTTTCTTGCTGAGTGACCAATATTCACTCATCACACATTTACAGCTCAATGTAGAGGAATGGACATCCAAGTTTACGATATAAAAATTGAAAGCCACTGCACATTTCCAGGCATCTTCGCTTGATACGATTGCTCCATACATGGAGGACTTGGAAACAATTTGGCATGCATAACATGAAACATAGAAGAGTACAGCACACAACATTGTGCCGATCGCTCTACCTGCTCCAAGATCAACATCATGCTTCCCTCCTGCACAGCCCTCCACTTTTCTTTCATCCATGCATCTACCATACTCTTTTTTTTTTGTTAAAAAGCTGGCTCTGACATCCCCCTCCCCTCATATTGGCCATTTCAGCCCTTGGGAAAAGGCGCTGGCTATCCACTCTATCTTATGTTTTTTTATTATCTTATATAACTCTATCAAATCAGCTCTCATTGCCCTTCAATCCAAAGAGAAAAGCACTAGATGGTTCACCCTTCCCTCAGAACACTTGGCCTCCACAGCTGTCCATGGCAATAAATTTCACAGATTCACAACCCTTTGGCTAAAGAAATTCCTCCTCATCTTTGTTCTAAATGGACGTCCCTCATTTTTGAGGCTGTGCTCTCTGGTCCAAGACTCACCCACTATAGGAAGCATTCTCTCCACATCTACTCTACCTAGACCTTTAAATATTTGGTGGGTTTTATTGACATCTCCCCCCCCCCCGCCATTTTTCTAAACTCAGTGAGTACAGGATCAGAGCCACCAAAAGCTGGCATTGGAGTGGGTTTAGGAGAGGATCACAAGAATGAGTCTGGGAATGAAAGGGTTAACATTAACCCTTTCATTCCCAGAATCATTCTTGTGAACCTCTCCTGAACCTACTCCAATGCCAGCACATCTTTTCTCAGGTATGGGCCCAAAACTGCTCATAATATTCCAGGTGGGGTCTGACCAATGCCTGATAAAGCCTCGGCATTACATCCTTGCTCTTATATTCTAGTCTTCTCGAAATGAATGCTGACATTGCATTTGCTTTCCTTATCACCGACTCATCCTGCAAGTTAACCTTTTGGGAATCCTGCACAAGGACTGCTAAGTCTCTTCGCACCTCTGAATTTAGAAAGTAGTGTACACCTTTGTTCTTCCTACCAAAGTGCATCACCTTACACATTCCTAGACGATATTCCATCACCCATGTCTTTGCTCCTTCTCCCATTCTAAGTCCTTCTGCAGAGTCCCTGCTTCCTCAACACTACCTGCCCCTCCACCTATTTTTGTAATGTCTGCAAACTTGGCCACAAAGCCACCAATGCCATCATCCAATTCGTTGACATATAATGTAAAAAGAAGCAGTCCTAATCCTGAGCCCTGTGGAGCATAACTAGTCACCAGCAGCCAACCAGAAAAGACCCACTTCATTCCCACTCTTTGCCTCCTGCCAGTTAGCCAATCTTCTGTCCATGCTAATGCTTGACCTGCAATGCCATTTCCTGTTTGTAGGCCAAGAAGGGAAGTTTGAGGTTCATGGTTTGAGGAGAATAAAAGGGTTAGAGGAGGTAGTTGTTATGGACAAAATGAGCTTGGAGGTGGCATGGGCCTGCAATGGAGATAAATTAGAGAGGGCAACACATACAGACTGCTGGAGGAACTCAGCAGGTCAGGCAGTATCTGTGGAAAAAATAAACAATCGACATTTCCGTTTGAAACCCTTAATCAGGACTGGAAAGGGAGGATTTCCTGCATCTGCAGAATCTGTTGTGTTTATAAAGTAGAGAGGGTTGCAGGTGCAAAGTTCAGGAAGAGGGAGGAAGTGGTAATAGTTTTAACTTCACGGAAAAATGAATGAGCAGACTTAGATTTCATCTTGAAGGACCAAAGAAAATTCTCTTTTACGAAATAAGCTGGGGAGTGAGGCGGGCTAAAAGACACAGCTATAGTAGGAATGAAGATAGCTCGTTAATTAATAACATTGATATTTAAGTTCTCTATCGAGATAGCAAATAAAGATGTGTCATGGAAAGTGTAATTGGTGAAACAATTGTACTTTCATTGTGTTAAGTTGAGAATTAGTTTATAGAATGATTTATATTCCCTCAGTACCTCAAGAACCAAATGTTGAAGTGATTAATGTAATAGATTGGTGCAGCTGACGTGAAGAAGAGCCAGTTGTGTATTAAGTCATTGATATAATTATTTAAAATACATACTTCTTTAAACAAAATAAATGTACAAACTGAAATAACAGTATATAATGATGAAAAACAATCAGTACACTGAATCTATGAACTTTTCTACAGAGTCAGATGATCAGAATTACAGAGTGCGTGCTGTTCATGCATTAGTTTATAAACTGCCGGATAAGAACAAAGAGATGCTTGAACTTCTGCTGAAACATTTGGTGAAGTAAGTGGCTTACCTTCACTCAATTTCTGCTAAATTGATTATGCTCACCTAATTTAGCTTGTATTTTCAACAGCTTTATCTTGTTATTACTAAATTTTCACACAGTTCATGATTTTATTGTCTCGCAATGTTGAAATTCACTCACGCAAAATTTAGCAATGAATAATGGATATGTGCAGTTAGTGGGATGATATAATCTATTTGAAGTGTACAGGTGTTGCCAATAAAGATCAGAGTAAAGCTTGAATGATTTAACTTCCAGTTAAATTTATTATTGAATCTCCATCAAATGTTGTTTTCAATTTTAGTTTTAAAATTAATTTGGAAGTAAATATTGTCCTCTTTTGTGATGTTTGAGTGACATTTTGGCTTAGCAGTTTGCGAATTCATATCTGAGTCTGAAAGTCATAGGATGAAGTCCCATTAGAATGTAAGGTAGGTTCACAGGGGAGAGCCTATCTCTCTGATGATAATGTTAACTAATGTTTTTAGAGTCCAGAAAGATAACTTTTAACTGTTCTCTGAATTTGCCTCTCAAGCTGTCCCATTTTTAACATTACCTTATAACAGAAATAAAAAAGGAAAGCCGGAAGCACCTTTCAGCAGACCAGAATTCAGTCAAAGCAAAGTCATTCCCAGCATAGTTAGCCTTTAAAGCCTTCCTTACAAACATCTGGAAACTGTTGTTTAACCACAGGCTAGTGAAGCAACATACCGATTAAATCATCTTTGCAGAATCTTTCTTTTCGCCACATGCCAGATTCACCCAGTACAATCCTTGGGTGTGTCTTGCCTCAACAACGTGGTAAAGCTACCCGAGGCAATGGCAGAGTACTGTAGAGGCAGGAGAGTAACCTTGGGAATCTTCAACATTGACACCAGACACCGTGATACCAGGTCAAGCATGAGCTCTGTGTGGGATTTTGCTGTTTGAAATTGTTTTTTTCATTTCCTATAACAGTGAGAACATCTCATTAGTAAAGTATTAACTCAGTAATCAAGACATAAGAAATAGCAATGCGTAACTCCGGGCTCGTGAATTAAAATTAAAATACCCTCAGGAAATAAGCTGCAATTTTGGCTGTGGTAATGACTTTTTACTTTGTACTTTATACTTTAAAATAGTCGCCAAACAATTGATACTAGAACGTACAATCATCACAGCGATATTTGATTCTGCGCTTCCTGCTCCCTGGAGTACAAATCGATAGTAAATATTAAAAATTTAAATTATAAATCATAAATAGAAAATGGAAAGTAAGGTCATGCAAAAAAGACCGAGAGGCAGGTTCGGATATTTGGAAGGTACAGCCCAGATCCGGGTCAAGATTCTTTAACTCAAGAATGATACTCTCATTTCATGTATTGTACAGAAAATACTTGGAACATGTTCTAAGGATAAAATCAAAATAGTGTTTGCTCATAGCAATGCATATATACTTTCTTCCCTCTTTCAGTTGAGCACTAATTGATAAAATATCAATCTTGAAAGGGTAAGAGTGGTCATCATAATTCGTAATAGTCTATGTAACAAGTTCAATATTTATCGGTAGTTTAGTCTAAATACATTACACCACACTTTTCAAACCACTGACATGCTTTATGTTTGTGTTAGAAAATTAGTGTTTTTACAATTTTTACAGTGTTTTTACAATATTTACAGAATATGGGAAGGCCACATTTATTATCACTAGCTGAGAAGGTAGTTGTAGTTATAGGTTCTGCCGCAGTTCTGTTTTCAAAGACAAATATTGTATCAGACAACAACAGAGGACATTAAATATTCTTTGGCCAGACTGCATAACCCAAATGGTTTTGTTTCAGCAGTCTGTGCCTGTAGAAAATATGATGGTGCAATGTGTCCAAATAGGGCATTAAAAATCTTTGCATTATTTTGGGATCATTTATTCCTATCACACATAAAATACATTAATAATATTTATTGAATTGACTTTATTTCCTTCACATTCATAAGGAGTAAAAATCTTTGTTACGCCTCCGTCTCAATGAGCAATGTGCAATTTATAGTAAATAGTAATAGGTAGCATGAGCAACAGGATAGTCAGTGTAGCATAGAAATACAATTGTATTGGAAAGTGACTAATTTATAGTTGCCTTTGTGCTTTAAATTCATTTACCAGGGGTGGAACCGTGGTAACTAGTTTGCATGTTTCTAAGACCAAATTGAAGACCCCATGCGCCAATGACTTCCAAAATTAGCACGCCTTGCTATTGAATTATAAATTATTAAATAACAATTATAGTCGCAATGAAAGATATTTAAAATGCCGACTGGATTCTGTGCCTTGGTTAAATTAGTCTAGCCTTTTACATTTTCTTAAGCTGTAGGCAACATTTTGTTTAGTCTCCAGTTATTTGACATCACACACAGTTTTAAAGTGCTGGCAATTAATAGTGAATTTTTTGCCATCAGTCACAGCAGAAAATAGATGTTGCTTGGGTATCCATATTTACCATGTGAAATTTATGATTCGATGAGTTTAATTCCTCCCTTTTCAAAAAGTATTCACAACTTGCTGAAGTAATTAGGGAAGCCGAAAGACTTTTGGTACCCAATATTAAAAGGAAATTAAACAAGTGTGAACCTTAAACGTGAATGCTGGCAGGACTTTCATTTGAGGTATAATTACAGCTCTGCATGCCACCTTGGCTGAACAGAGGAGCACTTTCAGTAATAGATTAAGATAACTGCACTGCTCCAAGGAGTGCTATATGAAGGCATTCTTACCCTTGACCATTAGGGTCTGTAATGATGACCACCCTCCCCTCCTGTTAGGCTGTTTAGGTTAGATTAGATTAGATTAGATTAAGGTAATTTCTTTTTTTATTTATTCTTCTTCTCTTCTAATAGTGTACATCTGTGAACTTGTAATGCTACTGTGACACTGGAATTTCCTTTGGGATCAATAAAGTATCTACCTGTATATCTATTAAGAACCAGTAGCATCAAACTGAATGCCAGCAACCTGTGGTGAACCTTCAGCATTTTTTCCCCACGCTGATGAGGCACAGAGAGGGAGTGGGTGGTACTTAAGGTTAGGAATATCGATCCAGGTCAGCCTGATAACTCCACATAGTGCATACAAGTGGAACCTCTTTACCTACTGATGCATTTTATTATTCAGAATATGCTGAATCTCAAAATGTTTGTAAATTTCAATTATGAAAGATTTAAATTCTAAAAAATGAAATGGTTAGACAATGCAGAAGCAAAAACAACTGAAGCAATTAAATAGCAAATTATGTTACTTAGCATAGATCAATGCAAAATTGAAACAGGAAAGTATTAAAAGAATAATTAAAAACTGGAGTAAAGGAAAGTAGTACTTATATTAGATATAGTTCAAGAGAGTATTTGTGTCACTCTTCCATACTATCGTGTTAGCTTACGGTAGCTAGCAGTAAAGAATCCAAACAAGGATTCCAGGATGTGAAAGTAGAATATGTTGTTAATATCATAAAATGTAGAAGAACCTCTAAGTTCCAAAGTGGAGCAGTCATTTTTAATGCAAGTAATTTACACAAAGATGGTGGATACATGGAGGTGACTGCTGGAAACAGCAAAGATGATTTTTATTCAGGAAAGATCCTCAGTATTGAAAGCAACTAGACGTTGGATGATGATCAGCAGGTAGACTTCCATACTCATTTTCAGTTAATTTGCTAAGCTTACTAGATAGTCAGATGACTTATTTTAATGTCTATATTCTAAGTAACAATCGATTCACAATCACTAAATACTTTCATGTTCTATCATTTCAGAGTGTCCACTCACAGTGAAAAAAACCTGATGACTGTTTCTAACTTGGGTGTTATATTTGGACCAACACTAATGAGATCCCAAGAAGAAACTGTTGCTGCGATGATGAACATTAAATTTCAGAATATTGTGGTTGAGATTCTTATTGAAAATTATGAGAAGGTACTACTGTCTGATCAAATTACTTGTTTTCTCCATGGTAATGTTGATCTGCTTTGGCAATGTACATGGGTAAAAATGAAACAAAAATTCAAAGAGAATCATAAAGCATGGCAGAAACAAGCACCCCAGCCTACAGGGTTTCACAGTAATTATCAAACACCTACCGAGAGCACATTTTGTTTTTCACATATCCCTCCTTCCCTAAATTTTACCATCACTTACTTATATGCTATGGTTTAAAGTCGGTAGTGGGTAGTGGCTGCATATGTCACTACTACGGGGTGTGACGACCCTGCCTTACGCGAGTCCTGGGCTCAGCTGGCTTCAGCTGACAGTACCCGGTATGGGCCCCTATCCAAGGTTACGGATCCCACTGCCTTGTAGGTATCTTCGGGAGAAGAGAAGGCTAAGGAGTAAACCCTACACAAATCCGGAGTGGGGCCCCTAAGGCAGCTCCTGCAGCCAAGCTGATGTCAAATGTACTGCTTCGCATTCCTTTGGACCACATCTGTGAGGCCGAGAGGGGGATCTTGTGTCTGGGCAGCCTAAGATCTCCATATTTATTGCCCAAGTCTGCATCCCAGAACGGGCACATCCATTGTCTACTTAGACAGATGGAGCCATGAATGGTTTAAAATCATTAATTAGATTTAGATTATGATTATGAAGACACGCAGTCCTCTTTTATTGTCATTTAGTAGTGCATGCATTAAGAAATGATACAATTTGTTCCTCCAGAATGATATCACAGAAACACAAGACAAACCAAGATTTAAAAAAACTGACAAAAACCATATAATTATAACATATAGTTACAACAGTGCAAAGCAATACCTTAATTTGATGAAGAACTGACCATGGGCACGGTAAAAAAAAGTCTCAAAGTCTCTTGAAAGTCCCATCATCTCACGCAGACGGTTGAAGGAAGAAACTCTCCCTGCCATGAGCTTCCAGTGCTGCAAACTTGCCGATGCAACATTCTGGAAGCACCCGACCACAGCCGACTCTGAGTCCGTCCGAAAATTTTGAGCCTCCGACCAATTCTCCAGCACTGAGCACCATCTCTGCCGAGCGCTTCAATCCCAGCTCCGGCAACAGGCGATACGCAAAGCCGAGGATTTGGGGCCTTCCCCTCCAGAGATTCTCGATCGCACAGTAGCAGCGGCAGCGAAGCAGGCATTTCAGAAGTTTCTCCAGATGTTCCTCAGCACTTCCCACATCCGTCTCCATCAAATCAGGATTGTGCACGGCCCCTATTTAACAAATATGATATCAATTTGGAGTAGTCATGCGCCCTGCGTTGCGCTGCCGTCTTCTCCTCCCCTCCATCAAATGTCAGTTTTCTTTGGGGGGGGAATGTGGGAAGAATCCCATATGGTCATAGGAAGAAGATTCAGACTCAACACAGGCAGTGGTGGAGGTCAGGACTGAACCTGGACTGCTAGAGCTGTAAAACAGCTTCTTTCCAAGCTGAACTGCAAAAGTAGCAGTATCCTTTAGTTGTCCTCATGAATCTGTTCTTTTTTTCTTTGTGCCATTCATTGTCATTCAACTTCCTTTCTCATTATTTATGACTCTAGATGTCTTTCCCTTCGCTCTCTAATTACCACTTGTGTTCACATTCTCTTTCCAATCCCCCTGTATTCCTTGCAAGCCTTGTTTCTCGGTGGTGAGTCAGAATGCAGGAATGAAGCAAATAGAACATAGAACATAGAACAGTACAGCACAGTACAGGCCCTTCGGCCCACAATGTTGTGCCGACCCTCAAACCCTGCCTCCCATATAAGCTCCCACCTTAAATTCGTCCATATACCTGTCTAATAGTCTCTTAAACTTCACTAGTGTATCTGCCTCCACCACTGACTCAGGCAGTGCATTCCACGCACCAACTACTCTCTGAGTAAAAAACCTTCCTCTAATATCCCCCTTGAACTTCCCACCCCTTACCTTAAAGCCACGTCCTCTTGTATTGAGCAGTGGTGCCCTGGGGAAGAGGCGCTGGCTATCCACTCTATCTATTCCTCTTATTATCTTGTACACCTCTATCATGTCTCCTCTCATCCTCCTTCTCTCCAAAGAGTAAAGCCCTAGCTCCTTTAATCTCTGATCATAATGCATACTCTCTAAACCCGGTAGCATTCTGGTAAATCTCCTCTGTACCCTTTCCAATGCTTCCACATCCTTCCTATAGTGAGGTGACCAGAACTGGACACAGTACTCCAAGTGTGGCCTAACCAGAGTTTTATAGAGCTGCATCATTACCTCGCAACTCTTAAACTCTGTCCCTCGACTTATGAAAGCTAACACCCCATAAGCTTTCTTAACTACCCTATCTACCTGTGTGGCAACTTTCAGGGATCTGTGGACATGTACCCCGAGATCCCTCTGCTCCTCCACACTACCAAGTATCTTGCCATTTACTTTGTACTCTGCTTTGGGAGTTTGTCCTTCCAAAGTGTACCACCTCACACTTCTCCGGGTTGAACTCCATCTGCCACATCTCAGCCCACTTCTGCATCCTATCAATGTCTCTCTGCAATCTTTGACAATCCTCTACACTATCTACAACACCACCAACCTTTGTGTCATCTGCAAACTTGCCAACCCACCCTTCTACCCCCACATCCAGGTCGTTAATAAAAATCACGAAAAGTAGAGGTCCCAGAACAGATCCTTGTGGGACACCACTAGTCATAATCCTCCAATCTGAATGTACTCCCTTCACCATGACCCTCTGCCTTCTGCAGGCAAGCCAATCCTGAATCCACCTGCCCAAACTTCCCTGGATCCCATGCCTTCTGACTTAATGAATAAGCCTACCATGTGGAACCTTGTCAAATGCCTTATTAAAATCCATATAGATCACATCCACTGCACTACCCTCATCTATATGCCTGGTCACCTCCCAAAGAACTCTATCAGGCTTGTTAAACACGATCTGCCGTTCACAAATCCATGCTGACTATCCCTGATCAGACCATGATTCTCTAAATGCCCAGACATCCTATCTCTAAGAATCTTTTCCAACAGCTTTCCCACCACAGACGTAAGGCTTACTGGTCTATAATTACCCGGACTATCCCTGCTACCATTTTTGAACAAAGGGACAACATTCGCCTCCCTCCAATCCTCCGGTACCATTCCCATGGACAACGAGGACATAAAGATCCTAGCCAGAGGCTCAGTAATCTCCTCCCTTGCCTCATGGAGCAGCCTGGGGAATATTCTGTCAGGCCCCAGGGGCTTATCCGTCCTATTGTATTTTAACAACTCCAACACCTCCTCTCCCTTAATATCAACATGCTCAAGACTCATGTTGTCACCTCACTCATATTGTCCTCACCATCATCAAGTTCCCTCTCATTGGTGAATACCGAAGAGAAGTACTCATTGAGGACCTCGCTCACTTCCACAGCCTCCAGGCACGTCTTCCCACCTTTATCTCTAATCGGTCCTACCTTCACTCCTGTCAACCTTTTTTTCTTCACATAATTGAAGAATGCCTTGGGGTTTTCCTTTACCCCACTCACCAAGGCCTTCTCATGCCCCCTTCTTGCTCTTCTCAGCCCCTTCTTAAGCTCCTTTCTTGCTTTCCTATATTCCTCAATAGACCCATCTGATCCTTGCTTCCTAAACCTCATGTATGCTGCCTTCTTCTACCTGACTAGATTTTCCACCTCACTTGTCACCCATGGTTCCTTCACCCTACCATTCTTTATCTTCCTCACCGGGACAAATTTATCCCTTACATCCCGCAAGAGATCCCTAAACATTGACCACATGTCCATAGTACATTTTCCTGCAAAAACATCATCCCAATTCACACCCACAAGTTCTAGCCTTATAGCCTCATAATTTACCCTTCCCCAATTAAAAATTTTCCTGTCCTCTCTGATTCTATCCTTTTCCATGATAATGCTAAAGTCCAGGGAGCGGTGGCCACTGTCCCCCAGATGCTCACCCACTGAGAGATCTGTGACCTGACCTGGTTCATTACCTAGTACTAGATCTAGTATGGTATTCCCCCTAGTCGGCCTGTCCACATACTGTGACAGGAATCTGTCCTGGACACACCTAACAAACTCTGCCCCATCTAAACCCTTGGAACTAATCAGGTGCCAATCAATATTAGGGAAGTTAAAGTCACCCATGATAACAACCCTGTTATTTTTGCACTTTTCCAAAATCTGCCTCTCAATCTGCTCCTCTGTATCTGTGCTACTACCAGGGGGCCTATAGAATACCCCGGGTTGAGCGGTGCTACCACAAGTTCAGCGGCAGTAAAATTAAAGAACTGTTTGTTGACTTCAGGAAGGGGAAGGTGGGTGAACTGGCACCGACCTGCATTGGTAGATTGGCGGTGAAGAGCACCTGCAGTTTTAAATTACTAGACATTAACATATCAGATGACCTGTTCTGGGCCCAGCACATATGCAAACACAGGAAGGTGCACCAACATCTTTACATTTTTTTGTCTCTGAGCACACTAACAAACTTCAACAGATGTACTGTCGAAAGTTTCCTGGTTGGCTGCACCATGATTTGGTATGATACATGCACATCCCTCCTTGCTATCAATAACATCTACGTGAGATGCAGCTTCAGGAAGGCAGCACCTATTATCAAAAATCCCCACCATCCAGAGCACCCGCCACACCTCTGTTCTCTCCCACACCATCTCCGGTGCCTCCTTCTCTAAGTGTCTGTAACAAGCACAGTATAACCGCCTGGTCCGTGCAACATCTGAAGACACACAGCTCCCCCACCATCAATCTTCCCAATAATCCAATGAACTGGATTTGGAGTACCTTGTATTATCAATGTCCAACAGGATCTTACGATCACAAGAAAATCATTCAAGACACACATTTGCACCATTGGTTGGACCCGAAGGGGCTGCTGCGATCAAGTGTACCACCTTCTTATTGGAAATGCCAGTAGTAAATGCATGAAGTAGTCCTGCAAACCATTTTCCATCAAACTCCGGCACATAATCGGTAAACTATTTAAACTGGTCTAGGTTTGGCTTTGGTGTTAAGATCTGTTTTCCTCTACATAATTCAGTTTAAATGCTAATAATGTATCTATAGTTTTCTTTGGAAGAGCTGGTACGAATTAGGGGTTGAATATAGATTTACATCATCTTGCTACCCAACACACTCATCTAAAGTCACATCAAATACACGGAGACAGTACCAGTCCAAAATAGTCTCAGCCTGGCTGTCAGCTAGGTCAGGGTTTACGTACTATAATGGGTTACAAGTTCAAGAGTTCAATGTAAATTTATTATATAAATGCATCTGCGTCACAATATTCTTCTCTGAGATTAATTTTCTTGTAGGCATTCTCAGTAGAACAAAGAAATGCTATAGAATCAATGAAAAATTGCACACAAAGACTGACAAGCAACCAGTGTGGAAAAGATATTCAATGAAATCTTCTCAATGAATTTAAGTTCCTTGCCCCCACTGCCTTATTTTCACCATGGATGTCCAGTCCCTATATACCTCTTTCCCCCACCAGGAAGGTCTCAGAGCTCTCCACTTCTTTTTGGATTCCAGACCTAACTAGTTCCCCTCTACCACCACTGTCCTCCATCTAGCGGAATTAGTCCTTACTCTCAATAATTTCTCCTTTGGCTCCTCCCACTTCCTCCAAACTAAAGGTGTAGCTATGGGCACCCGTATGGGTCCCAGCTATGCCTGCCTTTTTGTTGGCTTTGTGGAACAGTCCATGTTCCAAGCTTATACTGGTATCCATCCCCCACTTTTCCTTCGCTACATCGACAACTGCATTGGCGCTGCTTCCCGCACGCATGCTGAGCTTGTTGACTTTATTAACTTTGCCTCCAACTTTCACCCTGCCCTCAAGTTTACCTGGTCCATTTCCGACACCTCCCTCCCCTTTCTTGATATTTCTGTCTCTCTCTGGAGAAAGCTTATCTACTGATGTCTACTATAAGCCTATGGACTCTCACAGCTACCTAGACTATTCCTCTTCCCACCCTGTCTCCTGAAAAAATGTCATCCCCTTCTCGCAATTCCTCCGTCTCTGTCGCATCTGCTGTCAGGATGAGGCCTTTCATTCCAGGAAGAAGGAGATGTCTTCCTTCTTTAAAGTAGGGGCTTCCCTTCCTCCACCATCAACTCTGCTCTCAAACACATCTCTCCTATTTCACGCACATCTTCCCACCACCCCACTAGTGATAGGGTTCCCCTTGTCCTCACCTACCACCCCACCAGCCTCTGGGTCCAATATATAATTCTCCATAACTTCCGCCAACTCCAACGGGATCCCACCACCAAACCCATCTTTCCCTGCCCTCCTCTTTCCGCTTTCTGCAGTGATCACTCCCTACACGACTCCCTTGTCCATTCGTCCCCACCATCCCTTCCCACCAATCTCTCTCCAAGCACTTATCTTTGTAAGCGGAACAAGTGCTACACATGCCCTTACACTTCATCCCTCACCACCATTCAGAGCCCCAGACAGTCCTTCCAGGTGAGGCGACACTTCACCTGTGAGTCTGCTGGTGTGATATACGGCGTCCAGTGCTCCCTGTGCGGCCTTCTATATATTCATGAGACCCAACGCAGACTGGGAGACCGTTTCGCTGAACACCTATGCACTGTCCGCCAGAGAAAGCAGGATCTCCCAGAGGCCACACATTTTAATTCCATGTCCCATTCCCATTCTGATATGTCTTTCCATGGCCTCCTCTACCGTCAAGATGAAGCCACACTCAGGTTGGAGGAACAACACCTTATGTTCCGTCTGGGTAGCCTCCAACCTGATGGCATGAACATTGACTTCTCTAACTTCCATTAATGCCCCTCCTCCTGTTCTCACCCCATCCCTTATTTATTTATTTATTCCCTTTTTTTCACACTTTTTTTCTCTCTCTGTCCCTCTCACAATTACTCTTGCCTGCTCTCCATCTTCCTCTTGCACTCCCCCGCCCTTTCTTTCTCCCTAGGCCTCCTGTCCCATGGTCCTCTCCCTTCTCCAGCTTTGTATCCCTTTTGCCAATCAACTTTCCAGCTCTTAGCTCTATCCCTCCCCCTCCTGTCTTCTTCTATCATTTCGGATCTCCCCCTCCCCCTCCCACTTTCAAATCTCTTACAAATCTCTTACTAGATCTTCTTTCAGTTAGTCCTGACGAAGGGTCTCGGCCTGAAACGTCGACTGTGCTTCTTCCTATGGATGCTATCTGGCCTGCTGCATTCCACCAGCATTTTGTGTGTGTTGCTTGAATTTCCAGCATCTGCAGATTTCCTCGTGTTTGCATGGAAAAGATATTGGTTGACAATGACAGCACATCCCTTCTTGATGAGCTTAACTCACTCTATGCCCATTTTGAATAGGTATGTCACCAACCCACCCTGATAATCTCCAGTGCACCTGAATCTACAGTCACAATTGCAGGTGTAAGGTCAGTCTTCTGGAGGGTGAACCCATAGAAAGCATTGGGTTCAGATCCTGGCTGCATCTTTAGGTCTTGTTTTGGACTTCTATTGATCATCTGACAGGGGTATTTACAGACATTTTTACTTCTCCTTGCTTCAGGCTGTCATTCCCTCCTGCTTTAAGAATCATCCTGGTACCCAAGCAGAACACGATAATGTTCCTTAATAACTACCACCCAGTGGCTGTAACATCTGCCATCTTGAAATGCTTCAAGAGGCTGGTCAAGGCATGCATTAACTCCAGCTTTCCAAACCATCTCAATCGATTACAATTTGCCTGTCACCAAAACAGGTCTACAGTGGCTCGAGCTCATCTCTGGAGGATCTGAATGATTGAGACACCTACATCAGATAATTGTCTATTGACTACAGTTCTACCTTCAGTACTATTATTCCAAGAAAACTCATCACCAAACTACGAACCTCGAGAGTTAATGCCTCTCTTTGCAGCAGGATCCTTGACTTTCTGCCCAATAGACCACAATCAGTAAAGATGGGCAGCAACAGCTCCACCATGATTATTCTAAGCTCTGGTGGTCCACAAGATTGTGTCCTCGGGCCCCTACTCCACTGTACACTCAGGTTCTGCTCTAACTCCGTCTGCAAATTTCAAGTATCATTGTAGTGGGCCGCATCTCAAATTATGAGGAATTGGAGTACAGGAAGGAGATAGTGAGCTTAGTGACATGGTGTCATGACAACACTCTTTCCCTCAGAAGAGTTGATCATTGACTTCAGAAAAGTGGTGGTGCACAAGCTTCTAATTACATCATTGCTGTCGAGGTTGAGAACTTTAAGTTGCTAGGTGTGAACATAACTGATAGCCTGATCTGGTCCAACCAAGTTGATGTCACAGCCAGGAAAGCTCACTAACACCTCTACTTTCTTAGGAGGCTAAAGAATTTTGACATATCCCCTTTGACTCTTACCAATCTTCAAAGGCATTCTGTCTGTATGTATAATGTTTTGGTGTTGCAACTGTCCAATGTGTGACTTCAAGAAACTGTAGAGAGTTGTGGACACAGCTCAACACATACAGGAGCCAGCCTCCCCTCAGTAAAGCAGCCAGTGTAATCACCCTGGACGTCCCCTCTCCTTGGGCAGAAGATGCTAAAAGCACATATAGACCTCTTGTACGATAGGATGGGCTCTGAACCTCACAACCTACCTCATTATGATCTTGCACTTTAGCATTTACCCACACTGTGTTCTTTTCGACAGCTTTTACACTTTATACTGCATTGTTATTGTTTTACTTTATTCTAGCTCAATACACTATGTAATGATTTGATCTGTATAAAAAATATGCAAGATGAGCTTTTCACTGTATCTTGGTACATGCGGCATTAATATACCAATACCACATTGACAGACTTTATTGCATCATAAGCACTATAAGGCTGCCATTATATCTCATGGATTTCATGCTATAAGTACTCATATTTTCTGTATGATATATTTTCCAGGCCTTTGTACCTTTAATTTGCTGATGTATCAACTCTTTCTCTCTCAACAGATGCTGTCTGACCTTCTAAGAATCTATTTTTATTTTAAATAATATTTTGTAGTCTTACAAATAATATTTTATGTTTCTTATCCTCAGATATTCAACACACCACCAGATCCAAATGTTCCTCTTCCTCAACCTGAGCAGAGATCTGGATCCAGGCGAAGCAAGGCAACTTGTCTGTCCACGGGCCCTAGAAGACCCAGAGGCATATATACCCCCACCCTCTGCCTGGCAGATGCAGACAGTAAGCAAAATAGACAACCTTTTAGAGTTATGTTGCTTTATATTCTTAAATTGCCTCACCATGAGAGCTGTCAAGCTCAGAAACTGATTTTGAATATCTATACTTGAAATGAGATTGCAGTCAAAGGCAATCACAAATTTTACAGTGTTTATTTCTCTCTTCTCTAGTTTATTTCCTCTTCTCATTTAATGTATGTATGTAATGCATCATTCTTCAAAGAGGACCATTCTTGCTGTGCAAGAACCCTGTGTAAGGATTTTTGACCACACACTGATACACACGATGCCATTAACCTGCTGCTTCAGCACGTATTTAGTGCATTTTTGATTATGCTGCGTTCTCATTGCTCTTTGGTTTCTATATATCTAAAGTGTTGCCTTATGCTTGGTGAACCATGTGGGCAAAACTCATCAGCTAGGCTTGTCACCACTGGATTTTAGAAGAGTGAGAATGTACTTGATTGAAATACATGATCCTGGGGTTTCTTGATAGGGTGGATGTAGAGAGGGTGCTTTGTCTTTTGGAAGAATCAATAACTAAGGGTCGGTTATTAATTCCATATTTCCTTCCTGTATAGAAGAGCTATTCGGCCCATTAAGTCTATGCACCCCCAAATAATTTACATATCCATACTCCTCAAATATTTCATACCCCTGAATAATTTTCCCTGCTACCTATTCCCTTTAAAATCGCACAAAATGCTGGAAGAACTTCAACAGGCCAGGCAGCATCTTTGGAACAGAGCGCTGTTTACTCTTTTCCATAGATGCTGCCAGGCCTGCTGAGTTCCTCCAACATTTTGTGTGTGTTGCTTGGATTTCCAGCATCTGCAGATTTTTCTCTTGTTTTCCATCAGCTCCCGCATTCTTTGCCAGGCTCCTGCAACCTACTTTCACTGGGGGCAATTTAAAGTTCTTGTCATATCCCAAGAATGTGTAACCAACTGACCTACAACCCACACATCCTTGGGATACGGGAAGAAGCTGGAATATCACAGGGAGAACATGCAAACTCCATACGGTTAGCCGCGGAGCTGAGTGTTAAACCCGGTTGCTGGAGTTAAGGAACAGCACTGTGCTCCCATTTGAGACACGGACAATGTGAAAATTGCACTGAGGGGGGTATGTCTTTTGAATTCCCTTCCTCAAAGGATAGTGGAAGGAAAGTCTTAGCATGTTTTTAAGGCAGAGGTAGACAGTTTCCTGATGTGGAAAGTGTGGGGCGAAATGGTATTCAGGAGTGTGGAGATTATTTTTCCTTAATCCATCTCTATGGCAGGGAACTGTAGCAAGGCTGATATTTATTGCTCATTTCCGATTGCCTTTGAGAGGATGAATGTGAGCTTGAACCTTTTTTCAGATTTTCTAGTGAAGATTACGTCCAGAGCAGCCATGATCTTCTTGAAAGACAAATCAGACTAGAGAGGAGAGTTGCATTCCAGCTCCTAATTTATAGGCCAAGTGCAAGGTCGTGAGAAAAGTACTTCATCTGTTTCTACTTAATCAGAAGGCACTTTGGGTGAGAAAAAACTTTATCAATAAACTCTGAGACTGGACTACAAAGGCCACTCAAGAATGATGAGCACTTTACACAGTGGGTAAAAGAAATCAGTGTAGTGTCAATTTACTGCTATAGATGCAATTTTATCGCATTTTCGCTAGCCAGAGAAAAGGAGTTGTGTTCGTGAATGCCTTGGAATGTGTTGAATAGGCAGCAGGTTGTGAAATGTTTGTGTGAAGCTAAGAATAGTGGTAGTTGTGTGAAAGAAAGGTAGGGCATTGGTATGTTAGGTGTGCGAGAGAGCTCAGTGACAGGAATAAGGGAAGTGGAAGTTTCCGGTATGTGAATCAGGAGTGCAGTTAATGGTGAGTGTGAGTTAATTCGGTATTGACCAATCTAGACCATGTGGGGTCATTAAACCCTTGCAACACTGCACCCACTTCCTTCAGGGTTGATTTCTCCTACTTACTGCAAATATGTGGGCTTTCAGGCCCCCTATGACTAAAACACCTTCCTCCTCTGCCTCCTCCTCTTCCTTCAACAAGGCCTTCAGAGCTGCATTAAAATATCAATTCTTCCTTACTTTCTGCCCCTTGTTTTGGAAGCTGACTTCCAGCAATTCTCCAAGTCAGAATGATTTCCATCCTTATTTGTAGCCACAAGGCACCTGTGATGTAGTGCAGCACACACAAAATGCTGGAGGAACTCAGCAGGCCAGGCAGCATCTATGGAAAAAAAGTACAGTCGACGTTTCAGGCTGAAACCCTTCAGCAGGACTGAAGTAATGCAACTGGTTTTAATCCATGTTAGTTGCTTTGAACTAAGGCTAATAACTCACCAATTTTGGTGCTTGGGTATCGCAGGGCTTTTGTTAAATATTATGAAATTACATAGCATTTTTTTGCAGGATGAGTTGAGCGTGTACATCACGTTCCAATTTAATTGATCATGTTTTGTTGTTATCTAAAACACTGTGATATACTTACATGATGAAGTTCATCAACTGTTTCTTTTTCCATTCTGCTTGGATTCCATTTGTACAATCATATAATTCCTATCTCATTTACCATCTCAGTTTAAGAAATGGTGCTTCAAGAGACCTGAGCCTTCAAGGCAACCCATTGCAGTTTGAGACACTCATATTTAATTTCTTCTGAATTTGTTGGGTTAGGACGGAAAAGTCCACCCTAATTTTGTTATTTATCCAAAGAGACTTGTTTTGGAAGTGCTCAAAGATAGAAACGTGATAATCTGCTTCTTTCCCATTCTGGATCACCAAACCACAAGTATGTTTCTGTATTAGTGAGATCTTCATCCATCAAAGTACTTTAAGGGAAAATGGAGAAAAATATTACTCAAAACCCTTCACAAATCCAGATTAAAACAAATGTTCAGAGTTTCCTGACTGAACATTAAGGAAATTTATCAAGAGAGTGATTCAATATCAGTAAGACCAAGGAATTGATTATGCACTTCAAAGTTCAAAGTAAGTTTATTATCAAAGTACATATATGTCACCATATACAACCCTGTGATTCATATTCTTGCGGGCATACACAGTAAATCCAAGAAACATAATAAATTCAGTGAAAGACTGCACCCAACAGTACGGACAAACAACCAGTGTGCAGAGACAACAAACTATGCAAATACAAAAGAAGAAAAAAAGAAATAATAAGTAATTAAGCAATAAATATTGAGAACATGAGATGAAGAGTCCTTGAAAGTGAGTACATAGATTGTGGGAATGGTTCAGTGGTGGAGCGAGTGTAGCTATCCTTCTTTGTTCAAGAGCATGATGGTTGATGGGTAGTAACCATTCTTGACCCTGGTGGTGTGAGTCCTGAGGCAATTGTACTATCTGCCTGATGACAGGAGCATGAAAAGTGCATGGCATGGAAGGTGAGGATCTTTGATGATTGATGCTGCTTTTCTACGACAACATTTCATGTAGATGTTCTCAATGTTTGGGAGGGTTTTACCCGTGATGTACTAGGCTGAATCCACTACCTTTTGTAGGTCTTCCCGCTTAAAGACATTGCTGTTCTCATACCAGGCCATTATGAAACCAGACAGCACACTTTCTACCACGATTCTTAAGTCGTCACCATCTCAAGGGATCTATCCTGAGCCCAACATGTTGATGCAGTAAAGAAGGCGGCTTTGCAGCAGCTATACTTCATTAGGAGCTTGAGTAGATTTGGTATGTCACCAAAGATTCTGTCAAATCTCTATAGATATAACATGGAGAACATTCTGACTGGTTGCTTCACCACCTGGTATGGAGGTTCCAATGCTGAGGGAAAAAAAGCTGCAGAGCGTTGTAGATACAGTCAGCTCCATCATGGGCACTGAGCTCCCCACCATTGAGGACATCTTCAAACGGTAGTGCCTCAAGAAGGCAGCATCCATCATTCTGGGCCTTCATCATACAGGACTTGCCCTGTTCTCATTACAACCATCAGGGAAGCGGTAAAGGAGCCTGAAGATGCACACTCAACATTTTAGGAACAGCCTCTTCCTCTCAGCCATCAGATCTGAGTGGTCCATGAACACTACCTCAATATTTCGCTCTCTTTTTGCCCTAATTATTTTTAGATTTCTTACTGTAACCTACAGTTTTCTTTTATGTGTCTGCTGTCAAAAAACAAATTTCACACTGACCTCTCTAACTTCCGTTAATGCCCCTCCTCCCCTTTGTACCCCATCCCTTATTTATTTATTATTTTTTATTTTTTCCCTTTTCTTTCTCTTTTTTCTCCCTCTGTCCCTCTCACTATATCTTCCTCTGGTGCTCCCCTCCCCCTTTCTTTCTCCCTAGGCCTCCCATCCCATGATTCTCTCCCTTCTCCAACCTTGTATCACTTTTGCCAATCAACTGTCCAGCTCTTGGCTCCATCCCTCCCCCTCCCCCTCCCACTTTCAAATCTCTTACTAGCACTTCCTTTAGTTAGTCCTGACGAAGGGTCTCGGCCCAAAACGTTGACTGTACTTCTTCCTATAAATGCTGCCTGGCCTGCTGCGTTCCACCAGCATTTTGTGTGTGTTGTTTGAACTTCCAGCATGTGCAGATTTCCTCGTGTTTGCGTTTTTAAATTTCACAAGATATGTTAGTCATAATAAACCTGACCTGATTCCGATGCTGTTTCTTTTACACAAGTCAGATGCTATACAATCTACAAATCTATACCATAACTTGAAATTTGCTTATCCAGTCGGTATTCTTTGAGTGAACAGAGAGTTCAGCATCTGGTAATGTTTTGCTTTGCACTTTACCAATGATCTCATTGTTGAAACCAGGTATGAGTTAATGGTTTCCACAAATTATAACTTGGTTTTTCCTGGTGTTAACATTTTGTCAGTTTTTATCAATGTGCCTTTTACTTTAAAATAGCCATTTCCAACATTCAGTAAATTCCAGGGGAATCTGGCACATCTAGTATTGTATGTGAATTCCTCTTGTATTTCTGATGAAATAATAAAACTTGGATCAAACTGTTGGCAGAAGTACTCAGTAATTGTGCTTCCCAGTTTGTGAACACCCAACTTATTGCAGCGTGAAATAGGCCCTTCCAGCTCTTTCAGCCATGCTGCCCAGCGACCCACCAATTTAATCTTAGCCTGATCATTTAACCTAGCAACGACTAGTTAACCTACCAACTGGTACATCTTTGGACTGTGGGTGGAAACTGGAGCACCCGGAGGAAACCCACGCAGTTACAGGGAGAACATACAAGCTCCTGGCAAACAGTGATGGGAATTGAACCAGGGTCGCCTGTACTGTAAAGTGTTGTGCTATTGTGCCCCCCTCATTCATGAGGTGGGGACACCTCATTCATATGAAAGAACTCCCTTAAGTATTATTAAATTCAAATGAGAATCTGACTTGGGAAATAAAAACTGTATACATGTAACCACCTCCTCACCCCCCCCCCCACCCTGCAGTAATCAGACGACAATGTCTCTTAAGAACACGTATCACTAATTTCATTGCTAGGGGTCGTCAAGAGAGCTGCTTTGGAAATTGCAAGCAATTACTTCCATTGATATTTGTGCAAAATTATTAAATAGTTAAGTCAACTGATATTTCAAGCCCATCAAAACTAGCCATTGAGTGTGGGACATCCAGACTCTGGTAATTCTTAACCAGACAGGAAGAAGGTACTAAAAATTCATGCTACTTAGCAATCAGCAGTATAATCCTTTAATATAGTGTGAAGGTATAGTTACTGTATCAAGTGATTTTGTGTATTTTCGGACTTATGGACAAATTTGACTTAAAGACATCTGCAAAAACAGAACTATTTGTAACCCAGGACCACATATAGTTTGTAAAATAATTTATAGAAGCATTTCCAATTCATAAAAGTGGTAGCGGCAAACTTTTTCAAGGTGTTCAAAAGTGACATGTGTATCTCATAGTTTGTATTTACAAGTACTATCTATCAGTTGTACTGGGGTATTTGTACACTCTGCAAAAACATTGTCAAACTGTATACTCTGTCATGACATGGTTGTTTTGTTTTAGGTGACACCTTCAGCAGCAGTCCGGACAGTACACCAATGGGAAGCATAGAGTCTCTCTCCTCTCATTCATCTGAACTGAACAACTCCTCAAAAACCAGCTCCTCTCAACACCACGTGCAAAGAGAGAAAGGAGATAATGGAATACCTTGGGTGCAATCACCTGCCTCATTACCTGGTCTGAAGAGTGCACTTGTTTGGACAACTAGCCCAGAATCAAGCTCGAGTGAAGACACCGTTAAAACGGATGGCCTGTCAGATTCTCAAACTCTCTTGTCTGTTACTAATGCAGTAAACAAACCTCAGCCATTAAGTCTGTGCAGTGAAGGACCCCACAAACATACTGCGCTTAAACGATCAGTAACGACTTCCCTAACTTCACTCCCTACAACTGATGGTAGGTTCATCAGTGGGTTTTATTTTAATGATTAATATTATTTTGCATTGAAGTGACATATTGTTGCATAATTCTTTCCAGGTACTAATACAAGAACTTTTAGCAGTTCAGTTCAGAATCTGTCTTCAATGGATTTAAAAGATACACTTAAAACAGGATCGAACCCAGCACTTCCTCCAAAGATAGCTGTCAGAAGAAGATTGGATTCAACAGCAAGCAATGGCTATCAGAAACCAGGATCTGTGTAAGTCCTGTTGCTATGCAAGAGCCTTTGTGGTTGTAGCTAATTGGGCTATTGAAAAGAATTTCCATTGATCAACAAACAAGAGAAAATCTGCAGATGCTGAAAATCCCAGCAACACACACAAAATGCTGGGGGAACTCAGCAGGCCAGGCACCATCTTTGGAAAAGAGTAGCAGTTGATGTTTCAGGCTAAGACCCTTCCTCAGGACTGGAGATGAAAAAGGATCAGTAGTCAGAGTAGGAAGGCCTGAAATGTCGACTGTTTACTCTTTCCCACAGATGCTGCCTGGCCTGCTGAGTTCCTCTGGCATTTTGTGTGTCCATTGATCAACATCTTGTTTACTATGCATTTGACATTGGTATTGGTGCAGAGAACTCCGTTACACCATACTGATGGCTTACAAGGTGTTCCTAATGGAGAGCTGTGCAGGAAGTCACTCGAGGTTTATAAGGAATATCAGAGAAAGCTTAAAAACAAAATCAGGGTAAAGGCTGATTTATACTTCTGTGTAGTAGCCTACACTGTTGTGAGCAATTATACTTGTGCGTTGGTGTGTCTGCATTGCTCTGCAATTCACTGCCAAAATGCTAGTTGGCGGTGGGGTTTCTATGCCACTGTGAGTTTCAACACGAAGAAACTCAAACTTCAAACAATGGCGACTGAAACTGAAGGAGGGTGAATTTTCTGTGCTTGTCCGGCCACTGAGAGACATGGACGAGGAAATGCATTTCAAGTATTTTCGGATGGAGGCAGGTAGATTTGACGATTTAGTTCATTGTCTCCAACCATTTATTTTGCATCAGTGTATGCACAGTATACTCTGAGACTGGCAATCAGCATTCAAGTTTTAGCTTCAGGTGGAAGTCAACAGGCTGTAGCAGCCAGCTACAAACTGGCGTCAAGCACAGGGTCCTCCATAATTTCGGAGGACTTTAAAGCTTTATGGAAAGCATTGCAGCCAGAGTTCCTTCCCTGCCCTTCAGTCGCCCAATGGGAAGCTATTGCAGCGTAGGAAGAAATGCGATGCTACCAAGCGGACCCATCACAGTTGTAGCCGTCTGCGTCGCCGCGATGTGTAGTTACATTTTTGGGGAGGTGCACATCAGGTTATGGCGTAGGGTACGCGGTTACACCGTACCCAGGGCATAGATTTGACGCAGAAGTATAAATTGGCCTTAAGAAGGGGTCATAAAGTGACATTGGATTAATAACAATTCTAAATCCTTTTCTAAGCATATTAGAAGCAAGACAGTTGCTCTAGAAGGTATAGGTCCATTCATGGACCAGAGGGGAATTCTGGTGGCACTAGTGAGTTCATAAATGAACACTTCTCACTGTATTCACCAGGGGGAAGGATGTAGAGGTTTGAGAGTTGAGGCAGAGCACTCTGATATTCTGAAGCATATCAGTAAGGAGGAGGTTCTGCTGCCGTTGGTGGATAGATCCTCAGGGAAGAAAGGGAAGAAATTGATGCGATCTTGCCATCTTTGTTTGCCACACGTAGATAGATAGACAGACATACTTTATTGATCCCGAGGGAAATTGGGTTTCGTTACAGCCGCACCAACCAAGAATAGAGCATAAATATAGCAATACAAAAACCACAAACAATCAAATAACAATATGCAAACTATGCCAAATGGAAATAAGTCCAGGACCAGCCTATTGGCTCAGGGTGTCTGACCCTCCGCTGGAGGAGCTGCAAAGTTCGATGGCCTCAGGCAGGAACAACCTCCCATGACGCCCAGTGTTGTATCCCGGTGGAATATGGCCGGAGTCCAACAGCAAAAAGTTCAATATCCGGGCTACAAACACGTTCCTCGATCGTAATATGACCAGGATTGCACCATCCGTTGTTAACCAGATGAGATACCAGAGGACCAGAGCATAGCTAATGTTATCTCCTTGTTGAAAAAGAGCAGTAGGGATACACCTGGTAACTACAAGCCAGTGATCCTTGCATCAGTGCTGTGGCCAATAACACCCCTCTGCAAACAAATAAGCATAGACTTATAATACCATATAAGGCCCATTAAATGGTCATAGTATTTTCAACATCTCACTGATTAGGGTTTTGGCAGTTGGTTCAAAAGCTGAATAGTAGAAAGGAAATCACTTTTCTTGAAGTTGATATTGTGGAACTTAAGGCTTCTATTTCTGCTGCCCTGTGGTGATTTTTGATGATGGATATTGCCTTCTTGAGGCTTTGCCTCCTGTAGATACTACTGATGGTGGAGGATGATGTGCCTGCAATGTATTGGGCTGATCCCACTACATTCTGCAGCTTCCTGTGTTCCTATACATTCTGATGGCTGTACCCGATGCAGCCAGACAGGATACTTTCAACAGTATGTCTGTAGAAGTTTATTAGTGCTTAGTAACAAGCCAAGCCTCCTTAACCTCCTAAGAAAGTAAAGATGCTTGTGTGCCTTCCTTTTGATTCCATCTAAATGCAGGACTCAGGACAGATCATCTGATATGTTATCGCTCAGGAATATAAAGCTGCTGAATCTCTGCTCTGGCAGAAACTGTCGAGTCTCTCCTCTGTCACTCCCGCAGTTCAGACCGTTGCATCTTTGTACTTCTTCCCCTTCCTGAAGTCAACAATCAGTTCAGTTTTGTTGACATTGAGTGAGAGGTTGTTGTTGTGGCACCACTCAATCAGGGATCCTTTCTCACTTTGGTAAGCTGACTTATCACCACCTATGTGTCATTCAACAACAGTGGTGTCATAGGTAAATTTGTGTATGGTGTTGGAGCTCTGCTGAGCTACACAATCATATGTGTCTAGAGACTAAAATGGGCCTTGAGGTGCACCTATACTGTGTTGATCGTCAGCGAGGAGGAGTCTGCTGGTGAGGAACTTGAGTATCCAGTTGCAGAGTGAGGTACAGAGGCCCAGGTCTTGACGCTTGCTGATGAGGTTGGATAGGATGTCTGAGCTGGGTACCGTGCTGTAGTCATGAACAGTATATCAGGTACTGTTGAGCTACCAACATCCCTTTGTGTCTTGAACTTACAGGCTGCATTGTATATTACCTTTCAATTCTCTGTTACCTCTAGCATCATGAAGTATTTTCTGGTGCTTTATGAGAGTATATCCATCAACATTTGGCATTGAGCCATATGCCATTACCAGGTAAAGTAATTATGAAATTGTTCAAAGAGATAGATTTTAAGAAGAGGTCTAAATGGATTAAGGGAGTGGCAGAAGGGTTTCGGGTTGGAATACCAGATTTTCAGTGGAAGACATCTGAACACAAATAGTGTAGCAAGTAATAAGTCAGGATGATCAAGAGCCCAGACGCAAGGAGCTCTTGTAGTTGCTCTGATAAAATCGAGGGGAATTGGAATTGAAACTTTGAGTTCCGTGTAAATTGATTTGAATTGGCCAAATCATTTGAATTCATTTTCTTCACATGTAACCCAGAAGGTATATGAAGATTTGAGCATGTACAGATTTGAATATATAATCTTTGCTGACTGTTCTTTCCATATTGAAATCTACACATCCATCAACCATTCATCCATTACATTTGCTGCTTGTGGGATCTTGCTGGGTACAAAATGGCTGTAATGTTCTCTAATGTAACACAGGATCATGAGGCCTTCAAGACATGGTTTACTGATTATGAATAGCAATCTGAGATCACTAATTACGTTTTAATTTTAATTTTTCCATTTTCATTTCTTTATTTGGGAGGTAAACATTTCAGTAGCTTGTCATAATCAATAACATAACTGTTGTGGTCATCAGACTCTATGCTTATTTGCTAAGGATCAGACTGAGTCCTTCTTACAAGTCACTTTGTACATTCCATGAAATTTGCAGTTTGCCATGCTATCCGTCCAGTAGGAAAACATTCATAGTCGTACACCACAGTATCAGCATGGGCCATCAAGCACCCATTTACGCCAGTCCCAGCTGTTATTTCCCTGCATTATCATCCACATCCCCCCACATTCCACCATTCACCTACACACTAGTGGCCAATTAACCTAACAGCCAGCGCATATTTGGGATTCAATTTTTAGGACTTGAACTGATTTTTAAAAAATATACTGTTTTCAGTATTTCTAAAAGACAAACATGAGAAAATAATAATGAACTACAGAAGTTAATGATTTTGGAGGAAGAAAACTTATTTTCCTGATAGGTGTAAATAGCATGTACATTTTAATAGTTCATTTGGATCATAATGCACTCAGTGACCGCTACAAATTGCTGTCACTTGGTCCTCAACAATAATCAGCACTTGATTCTAAGATTCACTCCAAATGTGAGGGTAAATTGTATGGGAGAGGGGAAACCTGAAGATGGGAAATGTTAAGAAAGGTTGCAATATGTCAGCCAAGAAAGGAGATGCATTAAATGAGATAAGGAATTGCACCTGAGCTTTGCTTTGCTTCAAACTGTTCTGCTAATTACACTGTGATGAAAACATATTCCTGGTCTTATGGAGCAAGTCTGCTTCAATGGACTTCGATTAATGCATTAACATTATATCAAAAGCATGACATCTAATTAATTTAGTCATTCATATGAAAGACTATTTTTTCAATTAGTTTGATTTGTAATGATGTCTTCCCATCTCCCTAGGGTTGCATCCAGAACCCAGTTGTTTGAAAATATCGGTACTCCTAAGCAAAATTCTTCTAGACGGTAAGAAATTGACTTTGTATTGTGTTTATATCACTACTTTCATAAACAGCATTTATAGTTTATCACAAAATTAAATTATTGCTGCTGGTTATCATACAAATTTGTAAAAGAACAAGCAAATCAAGATGACTTTCCTCTTAATATAATCTATCAATTTGAGATTATCAGGAGTCCTTTGAAAAATTAAGTGGTGCCCATCCAGGTCCCATTCCTGCGTATATTTACAAATCTATTGAGTCACTTGTTCTCAAGTTCTAATGAAGTTATTGGATTCCTTCAGCTTTAATGTCAATCTTTATAACCTGCCAAAAGTGCATGTGACTCCTTAGTCAAAACTGTTTGACTAAAAATTTGGCTTTTGGATTCAGATTTATTTATTACATGTACATCAAAACATACAGTGAAATGTGTCGTTTGCATTAACAACCAGAACGACCTAGGGATATATTGGGAGTAGCCCACACAATCCAGTTCCAACACAGCATGCCCACGATGTTCAACAGAGCAACACAAGCAACAGCAACAGAATAAACAGCAAAACAAGTCCGCTTACCAATGTGCTACCCATCCACTCAATATGGAGATGCAGTTCAAGGGAGATCTTTGCCCCATTTTTTTGTTGGAAGTATTATTATATTGATATTTGTAAAAGAAAAGAAAATTTGTATTTCAGGCTTAATAGATTTACAACATTAATGGAATAAATAAGGTACAATTTTAACAGATAAGACCATTTCCTCAACAGTCACTATCTTGTAGGCAGCAACCCCAAGATTCCCTTCGAGATCCTTCATTCATTTTCTTGACCAAATTTGTCAAAACAGTGGCCCAGGAATTCACTTAGTATGTTCCATGCAGTGAATTTCACTACTTTCAATGCATGATTTGAGAGGACACTGTCAATGTTAACAATTTGCAATGTCTGAGAAATTGCATCTGTGCATGGTATGCTCCACAAATGCTGGGCACTTGCCACAGTGAATGATATCACTCTGTACAATGGCCATTTCGGATGCTTTGAACTCTATCTAAAGGAGAGCTTTCTGCTGAGATATTAGCACTAATGCTTTTTGTTTAAGGTCTCTAACCTCCATTGTGGGGGCACAGTGAATTCTGAAGGCACCTTGAGCAGTTTGACATCCTGTCCTACTGTGCTACTTGTCTCCAAATTCACTAAGATCGAATAAAGATTAGCTCTGACGTTACCTTTTAACTTTAACCAACTTGTAAATAGCAAGTTTGTTTCATCTCGTGTATCATTTTTACTGGAAGTATATTTTGTTAAATCAGCTGACAAACTTACAAGAAGGTGCAACTTGGCACTTGGGTAGGTGTAGTAATATTTTTTGGACAAAATTTTGAATTTCTCTATCAAAATGTCACCATTTAACAAAGCTCATCTGTGTTTGCTGGTTCCTAGTGTAACATGGCCAACTCATGGCTGGCACTTGTCCAGTGTTAATGAACTGAACACAGTGATATTAGAATTGGTGTTTGTGGTTCATGTGGGCATGAAATTATTCATACAGGAGTGTAAAATGCTATCAAAATGATGAACATGTCACTTTAAGTTTCGATCTAACAAAGGCAATTGGATACTGAATTTTTCCTGAGAGAGAGAGCAATGACACCTGAAAGTCAAGTTCTCATACAGTCTGTTTGGAAATGGGGCCTACATTTGGTGTTTGTCTTCAGCTAATTACTTAAACAGTTATGTAAAACAATTAAAGAGAAAACAGCCTTAAACCCATTATTTGCTGCATTTGAGTGACATTTGCAAGATGATAAAGCATTGCTGTCACTTTTAAGTGGAGAATAGCAGGATATAACATCATCCTCCCACAATTTAGGAACTGTGAACAGTCATATTTGCAATTCAAAGCATCGCTGGCTGATTGTGGAAACTGTATGTCAGAATAGGCACTCAAGCCCATCAATGAGATGGGAGCTAGACCATGACTATAGTTAATACTGGCATTTAGGTAATTCAAGTGCGATAAGAAAAAGTTATGATTAAAATATTTCTAACTAAATGATGCACACTGGTTTAAAATAGTTGCTCTTTATTGCTCAATGTTATATTATGAAGTATTTATGGACATAACTCTACCTCTTTATGATAAATTTATCTTAGTCGTAACAAAATTGCACATGTCTTTGAAACAGCCATGCCAAAGCTATGTATGCTTGCAAAGCAGAGCACAGCCATGAGCTTTCCTTCCCGCAGGGGGCAATGTTCACTAATGGTGAGTTCTAAGATTGCTTATAAAAGTTTTTGTCGTGGAACCATTAACTGTTCAAATATGAATTTGTTATTAGATGGTGCTTTAAATTTTTAGAAGATGTTTATACTTTCAAAAGCATGTTTTGTTTCAGAATTTCACTGTTTCCTTACTAATTTCATGTTCACATACAAGTAAGAATTTGTATCATCCTATCGGAAGTGGAACTGAAATTGATTGTTGGAAATTTGTCATAATAAACTACTTTCTTCACTTAACCTTCTCTGTTGAATGCAATGTTTCTTCCCTTTTCTAACACTCTTACAACATTGCTTCACTGCTATTGTAAGGTTGGCCTCGAAAGCTATTTGAGATTTACTTCATTGATAAGCATCCAGCAAAGTTGAGTACTTTAAAACTTGATATCATATTGCACCTGTTCAGCTGTATAAAGTGCCTAATTGACAGAAATCAACAATGGCATCGGTGAGTGGAAGGAAGGGAAGTACATCCTGGGAGAAAAGCTTTTAGGCCGGTGCACCTGAAGTCACTGCTACTCCCAGAGGGGAGTAATGGTGATCCTGGTAACCTGTTGGTTGAAGGACTGCTGCACCACTCTGAAGTCCCTTAGAACAGGGGTCCACAACCTTTTTTGCATTGCGGACTGGTTTAATATTGACAATATTCTTGTGGACCGGCCGACCCGGCGGCGGGGGGGGGGGGTGGAGGTGGTGGAGGAATGAAGTTGCAAACGGACAAGAGTCGCAGTCGAATACATTGTAGTTACCCGGAAAAGACTACAATGACCATGAAGACTTGCGCGGGCACCAGTGCACATGCGTGTACCTGCCGATTTTTTTTCTGCAAATAGTTTTTGGCGATTCTGTTCGGGGGGGGCGGTTAATCACAAACAGAATATAGGTGATAAGTGGCTCAATTTGGTTTCGAAAAGGGTTTATCTAACGAATTTAATATTAAACACAGCGCATATTTTCCTCGCATGAATACAGTGATAAGTCGATTATCAGGGGAGGACAGGGGAGCTTGAAGTAAGTGTTGAATGAACTTCTAGTAGAAGTGGTAGAGGCAGGTTCAATATTATCATTTGAAGAAAAATTGGATAGGTATATGGACAGGAAAGGAATGGAGGGTTATGGGCTGAGTGCAGGTGAGAGTAGCGTTCGGCACGGACTAGAAGGGCCGAGGTGGCCTGTTTCCGTGCTGTAATTGTTACATGGTTATATAGGTAAGTCAATAGCATCGTAACATTTTAAGTAACGTTTGGATATTAAACACACAGCACATATTTTTCCCATATGAACATATAAAATCATTGCAACACACCAATATCGCTGAATCAGTGGGAGCCCTGGGCTTGTTTCCCAGCAACAAGACGGTCCTATTGAGAGGTGATGGGAGACAGCGATACTTGAAAGGGGTTCCTTATGTGCAGTCTATTCCGCAATTTAGTTTTCGTTGCATTCATTGCAGAAAAGCTCACTTCGCAGCGATATGATGTTGAAAATGGAAGCAACATTTTCAGTGCTTTCGTGGCTATCTCAGGATATTTAGCCCTGACTTTGATCCGGAATGCCGGCAGAGATGTTATGTCAAACATACTTTTCAGCCCGCCGTCATTTGCAAGCTCAAAGAGTTGATTTCCTTCCCGCGCTGACATGGATGATGTGCGGGTAATGACCTCGCATGTGTAATGACTCAACAGTAGGCGTGACAGGGAATGAGGAAAGGTGCAGCTGACTCATATCGTTTCATATCGCCAAATCATATCGTTTCCTCGCGGCCCGGTAGCACATGCTTTGCGGCCTGGTGGTTGGGGACCGCTGCCTTAGAACATTGGTATCTGGAGTTTGAGCTTTAGTGGCACTAGGGTCACCCAGGAGGACATCAGTCTGAAGTTTCACCAGTGCTGTAATGTGAGCTGGAATGTCACTTACCAGCTACTATGTTTATGTTTGTCTATCAGGTTCTCAAATGCCTCAAATAGTCCATTGATTGTAATCATCAGCTGCTGTCAGTAGGCTGTTTCCTTAAAGATGATACATCTGCAACTGAACTTGTGCATGACTTTGCCCTCTGTTAAGATAGTATCTGAGATATCTTTGGTGTTTGCCCTGGGCACAGTGTGACAGTGCCCTGCATCTTATGACATGTAGTTTCCATCTCCATTCTAACTATGTCAGTATCTAAGTATGGTATGCAAGTGATGTTTCCACCATCACTATAAACCTGATGTTCCTTCAATGGCGAACAAGGTTTCAGTTCACTGGTATCCAAATGAAGGATACACATAAGTAAGGTTGAATTGAAGGGAAATTTGAAATTGTTAAGTGCTTTCTAACATTACCCAAAGATTTAACGTCACTACAGATTGTGAGATACTCTGACATAAACAGAAGAATTAAGTAGGATGATATCCTCATCTCAACTATTTCAGTCTGGTTGCTATTCATGCATTCAACAAGGACTATTCCAGTAATGATCTATCATCCTAGACATCTCAACTGTGCACCACCCTTCAGTTAAGGAGAAGAAATGTGACGTTGAGTTCCTTCTTGGGGCTGTGGTCATCATGGACGTGCAAACTGTGAAATGTCCACTCAGTGCCCACTTTATTAGGTACAGGAGATACCTAATAAAGTAGCCTCTGAGTGTATGTTTGTGATCATCTGCTGCCGTTGCTCATTTGCTTTAATGTTTGATGTGTTTTGTATTCAGAGATGCTCTTCTGCACACCACACAATGTTATAATGCATGATTATTTGAGTTACTGTTGCCTTCTTGTCATCTTGAACTAGTCTGGCCATTTTCTTCTGAACTCTCTTTAACAAGATGTTTTCACTCTCATAACTGCCGCTCACTGGATGTGTTTTTTTGTTTTTGTTTTTTTTATATCATTCTCTGTAAACTCTAGAGATTGTTGTGCATGAAAACCCCAGGAGGTCAGCAGTTCCTGAGATACTCAATTCACCCCTCCTGGCACCAACAATCAAAATCACTTAGATTACATTTCTTCCCCATTCTGATGTTTGGTCTGAGCAATAGCTGAACAGCTTGACCACAACTGCATGCTTTTATGCCTTGAGTTGCTGCCCCATGATTGGCTAATTAGAAATTTGCATTAGGTGCGCCTAAAACATCAAACCCCTAACTTCCAAGCCACAACATCAATCCCCCAACCCCCCCCAAAAGTGACATATTACCCACTTGCTGTTTGGCAACAAGAAAGAAAACACAGAAAAACTGAAAGAGACAATATAAGTGTTAGTCCACGCGTCTCGGAATCCAGAATCCCAAAGTGACCGCTTGAACTCAGTTCTTCCTTGGGGAGCAACTGCTGATCCACTGACCTCCGACCTCTCGAACTCCAGCCCGACATGTGAAGAGTGATTGTTGCCCTTGCCTTCTTCGCATTCGCCTTGATGTTTCAATCTTCCTCGACGCTTCAATCGGCAAGAAATGTGGTCGATCATAGCCCCACGCCCCATCTCTGGTCTCCTGCTCAGGACAACTCATGCTCGCGGTCCACTCCTGGAACTTTCTTGTCTATTATAAACATGAGAATTTTCCATTATAAACATGAGAAAGCCTGCAGATGCTGGAAATCCAAAGTAACACACACAAAATGCCGGGGGAGCTCAGCAGGTTAGGCAGCATCTGTGGAAATGAATAAACAGTCGATATTTTGGGCTGAGACCCTCCTTCAAGACGGAGGAGAAAGGGGGAAGATGCCAGAATAATGAGTTGGGGGGAGGGTAAAGAGGCTAGCTGGCAGGTAATAGGTAAAGTCAAGTGGGTGGGAAAAGTCACGGGCTGGAGAAGAAGGAATTTGATAGGAGAGGAGAATGGACCATAGTAGAAAGGGAAGGAGGAGTGGATCCGGGGGAAAGTAATAGGCTGGTGAGAAGAAGTAAAAGGTCAGAATAGGGAATAAAGGAAGTGTGTGTGTTTGGGGGTGGGGGGGTGAGATTTGTTTATCAGAAGGAGAAATTGATGTTCATAGTTTCAGGTTGGAGGATACCCAGACAAAATAAAAGGTGTTGCTCTTCTACTCTGAAGGTGGCCTCATCCTGGCACAAGAGGCGGCCATGGACCAACACATCACAATGAGAATCGGAATTAAAATGTACAGCACCTGTACATAGTCTGTCATCGTTTTGAATGTCATAAGTTTAGACTTTGTTTGATTTTCTTAAACTTTAACTGTTGTGCAAAGATTGAAACCAGTTTGTTTCTGGAGAAGTATATTATTTCCAGAACTTGTTTGTTTTAACAGCAAAGTTTTGATATTAAATTGAAGTATGCTGAATGATAAATAAATTGCTTCTATTTGTTTAAACCCTAGTGCATGCGTCGGTGGAACCAGGATGGCTACAAGGAACATATGAAGGCAAAACAGGGCTAATCCCTGCAAATTACATAGTCTTTCTTTGATAACTGCTGACAGGACTAGGAAATCTCCATGGTATCCATGGTGAACAGACTTACAAATAGAGAATGCTATATTCTATTACAGATCTTTGTATGCCAAACAGTCAGAGGTAGTGGACTGTTCACACCTGCTGAATATATGCCTTTTTATGGTATTAAGTAAAGGAATTTGGTGGCCATCAATAAATGTTTGCTTTGACGGAAACACTAATCATATCAGTCATAGTTATTGACAGATACTCGTCTTGCAACATTGGAAATTGGAAAAAATTGACCAAAATTAAGAATAAGTTTATTAATAAGTTTATGCACATATTTATAAATTGTAATGTTGGTTTCTTAAGCTCCCTGTTTGGAGAGCCAACAGTAAATATGAGCTATAATGGAAATTTATCTTTGTTAATTTTTTTACAATCAGTTAAAAGATGTCACATTAGATGGAGAAAAGTGAAATTTATACATTTTGAATTATTATTTCTCACAAAATATGCATTTATTTACATTCTTATTTGAACTAGCTGCAGTGTTTTTCTTTCAGCCAAATTTCTGCTGTGTTACAGTCTAAAATCCTCCAATATCTTTTAATCGATTAACTTAACTGATAAGTTTGTTAGCTAACTTTCATGTACCTGCAGCTATCCTTAACTTCAGTTTTTGCAATGGAGTGTAGAGTACTGATGGTCACTTATGTTTACATGTCATTTATGGAAAATAACTCAAGACAATGGGTACTTTCATGAAATTCAAACAGTACTTTTACCCAAAGATGTCTTCAGCTATATTAGAAATAGGTAACTGCCGGTAGTGTTTTTTTTAGGCTTTAATACAAAGTTAATAAAACATCACCCAGTTTATAATTTACTGTTATAAATGGAGAATATGCATTGTAAATTTAACATATTTTGTTGACAAACTCCGTGAGGACTGATAATCTATTGAGATTACAGCAGTGATAATATATGAGCAGTGAATTATCAGTGAATTACTTCTAAACTTTTCTGAGGATGAAAAATATTCATAAGGCTGACCACTTATTATGAACTGATTATTGTGAATAAGGAAGATGCTTATTACTTAACATGCAATTTCAGCTTCTTCTGGCAAAATAATATTATGTTTTAGACACATGTTCACAATTTACCTATTACACATCTGGTCGTTTTGTTTCTTCAACTTAAACTGTAATTTTTTGGGGAACAGATTATCCCCCACAAGATTTGATTAGTTTTAAGTGAAAGGAGCAAGGATGGAATTATGCCAGCTTTAATGATACAAAAATATCGCACTTTTTACTCTAATTTTATTTTTTTCCAATACACTGGTGTATTGGTGACCTGTTTGAATGTTGGTTTTCTTTTTTTAGATATATATATATTATATAAAACATTCAGTGATAACATTCATACTTTAAAGTATATATTGTCAAATACTTAGTTTTAGTGTATTTAATAATTATTAATATCTGTCACCAAATGTATTTTGTGTTCAACTGAAATGTTTTCCGGTCATTCAGATTTATTTGTATAAAATCATATGATCATACCTGTGGCTTGTCAACAAATAATTTATACTGCTGTTTGGAAAGTACTTGTAACGGAATACAACATAAAACAAAGTTTTAGATATCGTTAAATACAATGGTTTAAAAATGAAATTGAACTTGACAGCAAATTTTGGGCCTGTTTGTATTGTTTTGGATGATGTAAATCCTTACTACAATGGAAGCTAATTTCTGTATGATCACAAATGGTGTTTGTGTGGTTGATTTGTGCATTTTACAATTTAATTTGAGTGGAATTTATGGAATAGATTGGCAGATTATGCCAGTCACTTTACTGCTCTTTGTGTCCATTTAAAATGTAATTTCTCTGTGGACCTCCAATGTAAATCTAAATTTTAGAACAGTCTGTTTTCTAAAAAAGCAAGTCTCTTAAAATGAGATTTCTATCTCAATGTAAGTTGAAAATATGATGCCTTTGAATTTAATCTAAAACAGGGTAGAAACATAATATCTTGGTAAAACAGATCACTTCAATAACAAATTTGTCAAATGCACACCGCAAATACATACCCCATGAGACTGAAATGATGTTATATGCGCCAGACCAGATTTAGCTGTAGATCATTTGATGAACAATGCAAGCAAAATTTTTTAGCGTTAATGCATAGCAAAACAGTTGGGATCTGAATTTTCAAGGCGTTAATTGAATGTTTTTAGAGATTAGAGATTAGATTAGATTAGATTATGAGGACACTCAGTCCTCGTTTATTGTCATTTAGAAATGCATACATGCATTAAGAAATGATACAATGTTCCTTCAGAGTGATACCACACAAAAACAGGACAAACCAAAGACTAACACTGACAAAACCACATAATTATAACATATAGTTACAGCAGTGCAAAACAATACCATAATTTGATAAAGAACAGACCATGGGCATGGTAAAAAAAAAGTCTCAAGTCCCAATCGACTTCTATAGTCCCCGATAGCAGGCGGCAAAAAGGGAGAAACTCCCCTGCCATAAACCTCCAGGCACCGACAACTGCCAACTGCCGATGCATTGGAAGTACCCAACCACAGCCGACTGAGCCTGTACGAAAACTTCGAGCCTCCAACCAGCCCCTCCGATACAGCCTGCCGAGTGCCTTCGACCTCTGCCGAGCGCCTTCGACCTCGTCCCGGCCACCAAAGCAAGCAAAGCCGAGGACTCAGAGGCCTACTGCTCCGGAGATTCCGGACCACAGTAGCAGCAGCAGCGAAGCAGGCATATCAGAAGTTTCTCCAGATGTTCCTCCGTACTCTCACGTCTTGCCGTCATCAAATCAGAATTGTGCACGGTCCCCTACTTAACAAAGACAGATATCATTCTGGAGTGGCTGCGCGTGCTGTGTCGCGTTCCCATCTTCTCCTCCTCCTCCTTAATTACATAATTAGAAATTTCAATGTGAATGATTAGGTATTGAACTGTGAAAGGTTTTGCCATTCATAAGGAGTGCAATATTGATGGTATATCAGTGTCAAGAACTTAATGCTGCACTCACAAATAGCAGATAAGAACTTTTGTTTGAAACTTCTCTGATATTTATGAGTCACAAAGGTCTATGAACTGTCAACAACTGATCATGTCATGATAAATGTAGTTTTACATTTACAGTGGATTCCAGTTAACTGGGCCATTGTTTAATTGGGCAGTTGCTTATTTGGGACAACTCTTAAAGAAATCTAATCAAGAAAAGAGCCAAGATTCCCTTTGTTTATTTGGGACACTATCCGGCTTTAATTAGTTTAGGGGACCATTCCTAACAGCTTTTAACTAGAGTCAGTCATGTGCACTTGTGTGGAAGTTAGACACGACGGATTGAAGAGTTTTTAAACAGTATCCGTTGCATTTGTTTGTGTTATGTTATCCACTTGGGTCAACGGACGCTGATTCAAAAAGCAGTGGTTTTTGATAAATTTGTTTTTTTTTATTTCGAATTTACACAGGAAGGGAATGAAGGCATTCCATTATCTACACTAGGTGTCTGCATTAATTTTATTTACTTAAATGGCAGCATACACTCGGTGAATTTCTCCATTGATGACTGTTAGGAACTGATAGACAGTTTTACAGTACTGTATTGACAGTGTTCTAATTTGTTCTGTGTTTCATTTAAATATGTAATTTGTCACTCAGTTGAATGATAGTTGTCTTTTTTATCCCTTTTAACTATTTCCATGAGATTTTGGCTATTTAAGGCAGCCGGTTAATTGGGCCAAAATATACTGGTCCAGATGTGTCACAATTAACCAGAATGCACAATGTCTGTCTGTCTAGGTACCATATCCGATGCGGACATTGGTGACCATGGTTTTCCATATAGATCTATCCCTTGTTCTTTAGATGACTTCCATTTCCTCAATGTGTAGCCCCCTGGCTAGGCTTTTGATGTACATAAGCCGAGGTCTTCCTCTAGGTTTGCTCCCCTCGATCTTTCCAGAGAATATAAGTTTTTCTAGTTCATCTTTCTGCATGATGTGTCCTAGGAATTTGAGTTATCTTTCTCTTATCGTTGGTATGAGTGATCGAACTGCTTGGGCTCTTCTGAGAACTCCTTCATTTGATGTGTGTGTGGTCCATGATATTTTTAACATTCTCCTGTAGAACCATAATTCAACTGCTTCTAGTCTCTTTTCCATTGCTGGGGAAATGGTCCAGCATTCACTTCCATAAGTCAGGATAGAATAAATGTAGCACTGCAGTATTCTGTTTTTAGTGTACGTGCTCATCTTTCTGCCTGTTAATATAGTCTTCATTTTTTGGAAAGCTTCTTTCGCCATTGTTATTCTGTATTTGATATCTGTGTCACACCTGTCATCACTTTGTTATTAGGCTGCCAAGATATCTTAATTTGTTAATCACACATTGTGGGATGTTTGTCTTTCTGGAGATGACCATGCTTTCTGTCTTCTTGGTGCTGATTGAGAGGCCTCTGTGATTACTTTCTGCTGCCACTATAGTGAGTAGTTCTTGAAGTTTTGTTTCTGAGTCAGTTATTAGTACGATGTCAAGGGCATTACTTATATTTTGGCCTCCAATTGTGAATGCTTTAATGTCTTTGATACTTCTCAAGATACTTTCACTATACAGGTTGAATAAGTCTGTCGAAAAGACACATACTTGCCTGACTCCTCTCATGATATTCACATACTCACTCACTTCTCCTTCTATTCTAATTGATGCTGTCTGGTCCCAGTATAAGTTTCTCAAGAACTGTATATCTTTCCCATCTATGTCAAGATCTTGAAGCATTTCCAGAATATCTTGGTGTCTGATAGTGTCAAAAGCTTTTGTATAGTTGATGAAACATAGGTAGATGTCTTTTTGTACCTGAGTGGCTCATTCACAGATCATCCGTAGCATGAAAATTCCATTTCTGGTTCCAGTGTTTTGCATAAAGCCACATTGTTCTTTACTGATTTCTGGTTTTATACAGCGTCTTGCTCTCATCATGATTACTCTGAGAATAATTTTTGCCACGTGGCTCATCAAGCTTATTGTACGATGTAACTCACATTCTGTTGCTCCCTCTTTCTTTGGAAGTGTGTTGAACACTGATTTACTTAAATCATCAGGTATCTCCTCATGATCATAGATTTCTTTTGGTATTTCTGTTATTTTCTCTATTCCAAAATCTTCTAAGGTCAGTATCATTTCAACAGCGATGTTGTCTGGACCAGTTGCTCTGTTATGTTTTGTTTTATTTATGGCTGCTCGAATTTCTAATTTTAGAATGCTAGGTCCTTCAAGATTCCTCTTTGTGTTTGGTTATTCTCTTCTTAGGTCTTCAAAAAGTTCTTTTATATATTCTGTCCATCTGATTAGGATTTCCTCTTTGCTCATAATTAAGCTGCCGTCTTTTGCCGTGATGCATTCACTCGCTGAGCAAGGTAACTTCCCCGTTAGTTCTTTAATCTTACTGTACATCAACTTTGTTCCAGGGTTATGGGTTTGTAGCATTTCTGTCTCTGAGCATTTCTCATTTAGCCATCTGTCTTTAGCTTCTCTGCATTTTCTTTTTATTGTCTTTATCAAGTTGTTTGTATTCTTCGCTGTTTCTTGGTTTGATAGTCTGTTTTTGTTGCATCAATTGTATTATATCTTCAGCTATCCATTTCTTCTTACTTTTCCGTTCTTTACGTGGGATGGTTTCTTTTGCAGCTTCAACCATGGATTCCTTCAGTATATCCCAGGAAGATTTGCCTCCTTAATCCTGCAGCAATTGAAAATGGTTTTTCACCTTGATTGTGTATTCTGTTTTCAGATGAGGGTTTTTTTAGTTATTGATAATCTAGTGGTTCTGATCTTTTTGGTTTCTTTAATTTTCTCATCTTTATTTTCATTTTGCAAATGACTGGTATGTGGTTGCTTCCACAGTCTGCTCCAGGGTAGCTTTTAGATTGAGTTAGCAAGTTTTTGAATCTGTATTGATTGTTATGTAGTTGATTTGATTTTTATTGTTCCCATCTGGGCTTCTCCAAGTCCATTTCCTTCTTGGATGTTGTTTAAACCAAGTGTTGGTGATTATCTGATTGTTTTACACCATGATATAAGCTTTTCTCCTCTTTCATTTCTTTCTCCCAATCCCTGGTCTCCAACAATATGGTCTTCCCTCACCAACTTTTGCATTGGAGTCGCCCATGACTATGATGGCTGCTTGTGATTTGTATTCTAGTGCTTAGTCTAGGGAGTGGTAGAGGCATCAGTTTCTTCCTCTGAGCTTTCCATTGTGGGTGCAGATACTTGTGTAACGCTCAGCTATATTGGCTCATATATGTCTAGGGGAAATCCCGCCCAGCACTGGCCTGAACGCTTCCCGCTGAGTCGGTTGCCGCCCGAATCAATCCCAAACATCAATCATGAGCCAGCACACCCAGTACGTTTTACCAAGTACACTTTATAGATATTACTAAGTCTATGAAGTTAATATAAATTCGATACAGAAAAGGAAGTAATGGGGGAAAAAAAGGTGCCAAGACTTATCAAAGTCCAAGTTCTTCGTGCACAAGTTGGAGCTCAATGAATTCCTGGCGACCACCCGGATCCTGTCGACTCACGGCTCAGGACCACCCGGAGTGATCGACCGGAGCCTTTCGCACGTCCGCTGTCCTCCCTGTCTCTCCTCCGACTCCCCGTCTCTCCACCGTCCTCCCCATCTCTCCACCGTCCTCCCCGTCAACAACCCCGTCCACTGTCCTCCCCGTCTCTCCTCCGACTCCCCGTCTCTCCACCGTCCTCCCCGTCTCTCCTCCGACTCCCCGCCAAAAACCGCGTCCGCCATCCTCCCCGTCTTTCCTCCGTCCTCCCCGTCTCTCCACCGTCCTAAAAGGCTCTCCTCCGACTCCCCGTCTCTCCACCATCCTCCCCGTCTCTCCACCGTCCTCCCCATCTCTCCTCTGACTCCCCGTCTCTCTGCCTTCCTCCCCGTCTCTCCACCGTCCTCCCCGCCAAAACCCCGTCCACCGTCCTCCCCGTCTCTCCTCCAACTCCCCGCCAAAAACCCCCGCACATCCGTGGTCCTCCCCGTCTCTCCTCTGACTCCCCGCCAAAACCCCGTCCACCATCCTCCCTGTCTCTCCTCCAACTCCCCGCCAAAAAACCCCGTCCCCAGTTATATGAGACAGCATTATCATCCGAAAAAAACGATAACATGCACAACCATTGGCTGATAGCACCCTGCTGTCTGTATTAACCCAAGCAAATGTCTAGCTAGAGCCTTTCTCAGCATTTAACATAACATAGAAGCCATTTTAATCCACATACGCAGCAATTTAAAAGATTAACATAACAAAGAAGCCATTTTAAATTTAATATACAAAAAAAAAGACCCCGTACACTCTTCCCCACCCTCACCACCACCAAATAAAAGTCATGCCCTCATGATGTTAACAGGGTTCACCAGTGCTCCTTGCAAAACACAAAACCCAACCCAGGTGCATAAAGCAGTGACATAACTTCCCAGCACTGTAGAGATCGCACCCTGTTCTCCCTGCGCTGTATAAGTCAACCTCTCTGGAGGGTGCCTACTCCTCTGATACCTCTGTACTTCCTCGGCTGACTCTCCCTGTTCAGGCACCCCGGGCCTACCTGTCGGACCCTCACACGGGACACTACCCTCATGGGGACCCCTCGGCATCTGTGAGCCCTCTGGCTCGGGTTCTGGCTCTACCCTCTCCTCCCCCAATCCCGGCTGTAATACAGGCGGCTTTGCAACACCCTCCCTCCTCTCCCCTAACTCAGTGATGGAGGGGCCAGGAGCCTCTTCTCCCGGCACTGGGGAATCAACGAACGGAAACAGGTACCACACGTCCGAATCATCGTCTTCCGATGGCGTATCCCTTTTCGAGGTGGGGACCAGCCCCGTCTCCTTCGCAGCAGGCTCTTCCTTCGCCCCGCGCCCTCGCAGAGTCCTCGTACTAGGCATAAACTCCCATTCGGGCTCTGGGTCTACCTTCACCTCTCGACCCAGAGGCAACAGGTGGCTCCGATGGAGTACCTTGACAGGCCCCTTCCCATCTTCGGGTCTCACCCGATAAACAGGGAGATTCGGCATCTGACCCTCCACCACATAGGGGGTGGCTGCCCAACGGTCCGCCAACTTGTGTTTACCAGGTAGTCCTAAATTCCGGATAAGGACTCGGTCTCCCGGCAATCGCTGGACCAACTTTACTTTCTGATCATACCTCTTCTTATTCCGCTGGTTCTGCTTGGTGGCTGCCGCCTCAGCCAACTCGTAGGCCCTTTTCAACTCTCTCCTCATATCGGACACGTACTTCAGATATGGCTTCGAAGGTATTTCACCCGCTTCAGTCCCGAAACACAGATCAATGGGCAACCTCGCTTCCCATCCGAACACAGATAATAGGGCGAGTACCCCGTAGCGTCATTGCGAGTACAATTGTAACAGCGAACCAAATGGGTGATGTGCTGACTCCACCTACTCTTCTGTCTGATCTCCAAAGCGCCGAGCATGTCCAGCAGGGTCCGGTTAAACCTCTCGGGCTGAGGATCACCCTGCGGGTGATAGGGGGTGGTTCTGGATTTCTCAACCCCAAGCATACCCAGTAATTCACAGATAAGCCTGCTCTCGAAATCCCGTCCCCGATCACTATGGATCCGCCGGGGAAGGCCATAATGAACAAAGTACTTCTCCCATAACACCTTCGCCACTGTAGTCGCTTTCTGGTCCTTAGTAGGAAAAGCCCGCACATATCTAGTGTAGTGATCCGTGATGACCAAGACATTGCGGTGTTGCTGGTGTCTGGCTCAATAGACAGGAAATCCATACACACCAGGTCCAGGGTCCCGCACTCTGCAGGTGGGATAACGGAGCCGCCTGCGCAGGCAAGGTCTTCCTCCTGACGCAACGGCTACAGGTCTTACAGTATTCTTCCACCTCCCCCCTCATCCAGGGCCAGTAAAACCGGTCCTTGAGTAATCCATAGGTCTTCTCTACCCCTAAGTGCCCGGAATCATCATGTAGAGCCTGGAGCACAGTCTTCCGATACTTCTCAGGCATGACCAGCTGCCAGCGCCGGGGGTGGTCCGGGGGCGACGTGACCCGGTACAGGACGCGGTTCTTCAGCTTCAACCGGGGCCACTCCTTCAGCAGTAGGGGAACGGAGGCATGTTTCACCTTCTCCACCTGGCCCATATCACCCTGGCTAACCGCGTACCAGATAGTGCCAATGCTCGGGTCATCACGCTGAGCCGCCCCCACTTGCTGGGGACTCAACTCCGGCAGCTGCCTGTTCCTCAGAGCAGTCACATTACAGTAAACAGTGGGCAGCGCATCATCGTCAACCCCCAATTGATCCACTGCCCGATCCGTTCCCATCGAGGCTCCTGCTTCCCCGTCGCTCCCAACTTGACACATGGCCTTCACGCCCGGGGCAGGGACACTCTTCCACTCCTCAGCCGTGCCTGACTCGTCGTGCGCCCAACGAGATAGAGTATCTGCATCGATGTTCCGATTCCCCGGGCGGTACTTCAGGCTGAACTCATAGGCAGACAAGGCCGTTAACCACCGGTGCCCAGTAGCGTCCAGCTTTGCCGAGGTCAGGATATAAGTGAGGGGCTTGTTGTCAGTTCTCACCTCAAACTGGGCCCTGTATAGATAGTCACCCAACTTGTCCACCACCGCCCATTTCAACGCCAAGAACTCCAGCTTGTGAGTGGGATAGTTTCTCTCAGATGGCGACAAGCTCCGGCTGACAAACGCCACCGGCCTCAATCCGTTGCCCTGTTCCTGGTACAGGATAGCCCCCAGACCCTCGTGACTGGCATCAGTGTGTAGAACATACGGCTTCCGGGGATCAGCAAATGCCAACACCGGGGCCTGTGTCAGCGCCCTTTTTGGAGATTGGAACGCCTCCTCACATTGAGCATCCCACCTCAATCCAAAAGGCACCCCCGGGTTCAAGTATCCTCCTTTCTTCCAACCCTCGGTCTCCCTTCCTCTTCCTCCTCACAGGTGGATAACCACACAACTGGTTCAATGGGCGACTCATTTTCGCATATCCTTTCACAAATCGCCCGTAATATCCGCAAAACCCCAAAAACGAGCATAAGGTGCTCATCTTCTGGGGTCTCAGCCAGGTGGTTACTGCGGCTATCTTAGCCGGATCAGTGGCCACTCCATTTCGCGAGATTATGTGCCCGACATAGCTGACCGACGTTTTACAGAACTGACATTTATCCAGGGAAAGTATTAACCCTTCTTCCTTCAGCTGACTCAGCACCTTCAGCAGCCGCTCCTCATGTTCCTCCAACGTAGATCCAAACACTATCAGGTCGTCCAGGTACAGCAATACCTCCAGCAGGTTCCTATCCCCCACTGTCCTCTCCATGAGCCGCTGGAAGGTGGCTGGGGCCCCCATATGCCTTGGGGCATTTGTTCGAACTGGAAAAATCCCAGGGGGCAGATAAAGGCCGTCTTCTCTTTATCGGCCTCACTCATCGGAATCTGGTAATACCCACTCCGTAAATCCACTAAACCACTGCACCTCACTTAAACAGGCCAATGCGTCTTCCACCCTTGGGACCGTATACTGGTAGGGAACCGTGTGCTGGTTCAGGGTCCTATAGTCCACGCACATGCGTACCTTCCCATTTTCCTTCCTTGCCACCACTATGGGGGACGCATAGGGGCTCCGGGACTCCGTGTTAATCCCTGCATCCTTCAACTGCCGCGCATCTTCCACATCTGCTGGGGCCAACCGCCGCGACCTTTCTCTAAACGGGGTGTCATTTGTCACCCGGATAGTGTGCCGAGTGCTCTTGGAACATCTCACATCAAACTCTCCCTGAGAAAAGACATCCCCTAACTTCAGCATCTTCTCCACCAGCCTGGTCTTAACTCCGGCAGTACCAGGGAGTCTTCAAAATTAAAGGCCTCCTTGGTCAGCCCCCCGTTCTCCAATAGTTTTCCTCCAGTGGGTCTCATGGGAGCGCTAGACATCACCGTAACCGGGAACAAGTGCGCAAGGGGCATCCCGCACTTAAGGGTGATGTCCCGCTCCGTTATGTTCCTTACAATCACCCCCATCCGCCGCGCCTGTACGGCTGAGGGCTTCTGCAATTCAGGTCTCACCAGCGCCCCAGCCGGGAACAGGGACTCCCCTTCCAGGTCGTCTGGGGCGTCTACTAGCAGGGCCTCGCCCGCCGGTACTCCGGGGAATCTGGGGGTCCCCATCACTAATGCCACCTCCCCTGGCCGTATCACTTTAGGCCTCGCCTGAGTACACCACACCGTCCCTCGTCTGCACTCAGGATCCAGCCCCTGGGGGTCACCCACTCCTTCGTACACCGCTCGAAACACTGGGTATACCGAGAGGGTCTCCAGAAAGTTCTCCCCCGCCGCCTTCTTACAGGCTCCCAAGAGCCGTCGCACCAGAGGGGAGTTAGTCCCCACCAGAAGGGCAGCGCCACCGGTTTCCACCGGGTCCGGACAAACCAACACCAACGTCTCAAGGGCTTCCGACACTCCCACATCGCCCTCCGAGAATTCCAATCTCACTGACAGGTACCCATCGTACAGGTAATCACCGTCACTTATGCCCCAAATCTCCAGTACACTAACGGGGTTACTGGCAAATGCTTCAGATATTTGTTGTAGAACGACTGGTACAGTAAGGTAACCTGCGATCCGGTGTCAAGGATGGCTTTCGCAAAGACTCCCTCTATCCGTAGGGACACGCTGGAACGGGGTCCCACCAGTCCATCCGGAATAAGGGCTTGTACTTTCGTGGGTCCGATGGCTGCTTTCTGGGAACGTGTTCCTCCTGAGACTCCAGTCCGTTCCCTCACTGAGCCTCTCCTAAGTTTCCCGACACCTCTCCCTCTTTAGTGGCCCGGGGGCCCTCCCTCCTCGGAGCATCTTGTCTCTCACAATCCCTCCGCAAGTGACCTGCTTCCCCACAGCTGTAGCACGCCCCCGGCCACTCACATTCCCGCCGGAAATGCCCCTCTCTCCCACAGTTTTAGCACACGCTACCCGCCGCCTCTCTCCTCCCGGGACGCCCCCCGAAAGGGGTACCCCCCACCATCCTTCCCCTCAAGCGGGGGGGGGGGTCCCTCCCACCCCCGGGACCCCCTGGATTTCTCTGTTCTCAACCCAGCCACCACCTCCTGAACCACTGAAGACCGTCCCCGGGGGTCCGAGCCCCCTTTTCGGCCTGAAGCACTCTCCTCCTCCCGCACCTCTCTAATCAGCGGTCCGAATGATGGAGGGGGGGGGGCTCCTCTTATATGACTGCCGGATACTCCAAGCCACCCTGTCATCCTCCCGGGAACCGTTACATATCTGCCTCATTCTCAACTTCACCACTTCGTCCGCCCTCACTACCCCTCGGCGCCGCAGCCCCGTAAGCTTCCCTTCCAGCCGGAAAATGTATTCGGAGCGCTTTTCCTCTCTTCCCTGCCCCATTTGTTGAAACTCCGCTAAAAGTTGCCAGGGATCTCCTGACAGTCCAAACACTCCGACAGGGAAGCCGAACGGCGTTCGGCTCTCAACTCGCGGACTACACTGGCCGCCCCGCCCCTCAAACTTTCCACCAATCGCTGTCTCTTTTCCTCATCTGAAACTGACCACGCTTCTAACAACTGGGATGTATTCTCAATTCATACCTCATAGTCATCCTCCCCTCCTGGGGTGGGCATGGCTCCTGAGAAAATTCTCAGCTTCAGGTGGGGCCCCTCAACCCTTCTCACCAGGGAGGTAATGGCAGCGGCTAATTCGGAGGTCTCACCCCTAACTGGGGGACGGGGCCTGGCCAAGCCTTCCCACTCCAACCCTCCACCCCTGGCTACTGGCACCTCCCCTGGGGCCTCATCTAGCTCCTCCTCCAGCACCTCCTCACTTTCGTCCTCCGGGATGGTGTGGAGACCCCACGGCCCCACCTCCCCCTGGATGTGGACTGTCGCTGGTATTTACAATGTCATGACGTTGACACTCGTCCGAACCAACATCCAGCTGGACTCCAGTTCTTTCCCACCCCTTCTAGCTATAAGTTCTACCTGCCCGATACCTTTAATCAAACTCAACCCTCGCACTAGTACATCTGCCGGAATGCAAAAATCCACCCCACTTTGCATGCACACATGATTCACCGGTACATCCTCTAATTCACACCAACTAACAATCTAATCTCGATCCATCTTCACACCACTTAACGCGACGACTATACAGCTTTACTGAAAATCCAGATCCTGGAATAGCACCCACTTGTAACGTTCAGTTATATTGGCTCGTATATGTCTAGGGGAAATCCAGCCCAGCACCTGCCTCAACACTTCCCGCTGAGTCGGTTGCTGTACCACTGCTGCCCGAATCAATCCCAAACATCAATCATCAGCCAGCACACACAGTACGTTTTACCAAGTACACTTTATAGATATTACTAATTCTATGACATTAATATAAATTCAATACAGAAAAGGAAGTAATAAAAAAAAGCACCAACACTTATCAAAGTCCAAATTCTTCGCGCGCAATCGTTGGAGCTCAATCGATTCCGGATGACCACCGGATCCTGTCGACTCACGGCTCGGGACCACCCAAAGTGATCGACCGGAGCCTCTCCGCACATCCGCCGTCCTCCCCGTCTCTCCTCCGAATCCCTGCCAAAACCCCCGTCCACCGTCCTCCCCGTCTCTCCTCCGACTCCCCGCCAAAAACCCCGTTCCCAGTCATATGAGACAGCATTGTATCTGAAAAAAATGATAACATGAACACCCATTGGCTGATAGCACCCTGCTATCTGTATTAACCCAAGCAAATGTCTAGCTAGAGACTTTCTCAGCATTTAACATAACAAAGAAGCATTCCCAAGTATAACATAACAAAGTAGCCATTTTAAATTTAACAAACAAAAAAACCCGTACACTCTCCCCCCACCAAATAAAGGAATAACATGGACACCCACTGGTTCATTTGCTCTGTTATCAATAATATAACCCAAGCAAACTGCTAGCTAGAGACTTTCTCAGCATATAACATAACAAAGAAGCCATTTTAAATTTAACATACCAAAAAAAGAGACCCCGTACACTTGGATGATAGAGATGTTGTTTCGCTGTCCTTTTAGTTTGATTAGCATCATTCTGTCTGAGATGTGCCAGTATCCTAGCAGGCTCTAGTATGTTTCTTTGTCTAAGATGATTGCAACACCCTTTTCTTGTTTATCTCCACCAGAGTATATCACACTGTAGTCATCTGATTGGAATACTCCAGTGCCTTTCCATTTTATTTCACTTAGGCCTAGGATGCTGACTTCTAGCCTCTTCATTTCTAATCTTTCGTTTTCTAACTTACCAGCTTGGTGCAGGGTTCGAACATTCCAAGTGGCAATTCACAATCTCTTGTTCTTGCAGACAGTAGTATGGCAAACCGGGTTCACCTGTCTGTTTACATGATATTCCGTATCGAGCGAGGTGTCTGCACTCTTTGGAAGTGGGCTCCCATTTACGCTGTTGTCTTTTACGTTTGTGTATGTATTAACCATGGTTGTACTAGGGATAAAATACAAGAAGGAGCTTCCCCTTGCTTCTGATGCAGTGTCTTTACAAGATGGGTGACCCTGAACATTAAAGGATCTACTGCTCAGTGTCTGAGAAGCAGGAACCATCGATTGCGTGACTCACAACTTGCCTTCTGCTTCATCCACCACCTGCATTCTGTGGCTTCACTGTAATCCAAGTAGGGAGGCTAACAGGTGCTACACCTTGCCTAAGGGTGACCTGTGGGTAGCTGTGATTAATGGTAACCTCATTACCCAAAGCAAATGCTCCACAGCCAGATGTAGTTTATCCTCATACCCAGGAGCTGAATATCATTAGTAATTCTCACCAAGGTGAAAAATGAAGCAATAGAAGAACAGACTGTCAATTTAATCCAAACATTAGTAGTAACTTTGAAACTCTCAGTGAAATTATTGGTAATAGTGGTTTTTTAAAAACTTTTCTCAGAAAGTACACCATTGTGGGCATGGGATGGATAAATTGCTAAATTCAAAATTACCACATCATACTTGAGTAAAGATCTCAACTTTAGGCACCAATCCACAGGAAAACTAGATAAAAGCTCATGCATAAACACGAGGAAATCTGCAGATGCTGGAAATTCAAGCAACACACACGAAGGGTCTCGGCCCGAAACGTCGACTGTACCTCTTCCTATAGATGCTGCCTGGCCTGCTGCATTCACCAGCAACTTTTATGTGTGTTGCTTAAAAGCTCATACAACTCATTTCACCAGGGCCCAAAACAGACTCTGAGAAATTAGATTTTCTCCAATCTATCTGAGTTAGGTTCAACTCTGAGCCAATGAAGGAAATAATTGTTTGCAATTAATTACGTCACAAATCTCTTTTATGGAATATAAATAGTATAATATATATTTTTTAAAAGGTGCATGTATACATTTCCATTGCCTAGTATTTAAAGTGACACAAAGTTGCTATTTATTAAAATAAATGATCGTAAGTCTGTATCCAAGTTATTAATCTAATTGGCTCAAAAATGTCTCCAGTAAAATACTCATATTTTACAATATTAGAATCAGATTTATTATCAGTGACATATATCATTTTTTGGGGCAGCAGTACAGTACAAGACAAAAATTAGTGTTAACAACATAAATAAATAGTGAGGAAGTGTTCATTGCTCATGAACCATTCAGAAATCTGATGACCAAGGGGAGGAAGCTATTTCTAAAACATTAAGTGTGGGTTTCAGGCTCCTATATCTCCTCCCTAACGGTAACAATGAGAAGAGGACATTTCCTGGATGGTAAGGGTTCTTAATGATACATTCTTGAGGCATCTCCTTTTGAAGGTATCTCATTGGTGGGTAGGGTTGTGCCAATGATGGTGTTGTCTAAGCCTACAACCCACTCCAGCCTCTTTCAATCCTGTGCATCCTCCATACCTAGGAGTGGTGCAACCAGTCATCCACCATACATGTGTAGAAGTTTGTTAGAGTCTTTGGTGCAGCTGTCCGTGTGCCTTCTTCGAGATTGCCCCAAGTTCTGGACAGTATTCCAAAGCTTTACATATTTGGCAGCCTTCCTGAGCAGATTTTGCCATTGATCAGAAATTTAAAGTCTACCTCCAAACCATATTTCTTTATATTCTGGCCTAAAACACATGCACAATGCTGGAGGAACTCACATCAGTAGGCACTGTGCCACTTACCTGGCTTCCTGTGCTGCACACCAATGGGTCATCCTTACTAGCAGTATTAAAGTGGTATTCTTGTTGCTGAGGGAAATGGATATAGTGAAACCCTGCACAGGCTACCTATTCACTCACCTCTCTGCAGCCTGTTCCTTGCTTGTAACTAATTCAGTAAAAGTCTCATTTATGAAACTGGCAGCTTCCTGGATGATCTTTGGCATAGTTCAACTGCAGCTCCAACTCCTTGACCCAGTTTGTCAGGAGCACTTGTCGCAGATGCAGTATTTTAAATGTTTATGACAGAGTATGCAGGCTGTGTTTAGGCTATCTCCTCATGTAGGTTTTTAAATCCTGGAGTCATGCTGGTAAATTTGTGTTGTACCATAATCAAGTCTAAAATATTTTTCCAGTGGTGGTGTGTCCAAAGCAAAACTGTGATTATCAAGACCTGGTCCGATTAGGGCATTGCACAATAATGCATAACCTCTTTATCTTCCAGACCACATGAGACAAAGGCAGGACATTGATACAGATCAATCTGAAATGTCATTCAGGGTATTAAAGTTGTGCAAAAAGGAGATTTGTATTTTTGATCATTTTGATCTTAACTTGCCTTTATAATGGAGAAAAATAATTCATTCTTTTCTTTAAATCATTATTTCTAATATCACTATGGACCTAGTTGGCCAAGAGGAGCTGCTTCCTGCACTCGCTGTCCATATTCTCCCTCCCACCACAATTGCTAACTCTTGATTCGGAAAGTTGACCTCTCTGGCTCCAGTGGCACCAGCCACTCTTGGCACGACCTTGGATGACAAAGGGCAAGACGGAACAGCTCACAGAAAACCCCAGCTTTAGCTTTGCCAGATGATGTCATTGGTTTTTTATTTCCCCATCATCTCTACAATTTCGGTTCAAAGATCTTGTGATGGAGGATCTCATTGCCAGGATAAATAATTAACCCCTTCTCCATTGCTATTCTCCACTGAGGAATTCAATTGGTGAAACTTGCAATGAGAAATGCTGGGGTGAAACGTTCAGCAATTCAATGGCATATTCTAATATAGGTTTATGTACTTCGTAAGATTGGAAAGTAAATGAGATTAATAATAAAATTTTCAGTATTAATCCGGAAATATGTGTGAACTGCAATGTAATTGTTAAAAATACACAAAAGCAGATGATTACCCGTAATTCAAAATTTTCTTTTCAACTACAAGCAGCTAAAAATAAAAGACATGGTACATTTCATTGGCTCACACTCTGAATAACATGGTTATTATTTTGAGAAAGCTCTTTTGCTTGCTCCTGGATCACACTTTTCTTTATCATTGTTGTAGCTGCAGGCTTTAGCTGGAAGATTTGGTCCCTGTTCGAGATGCCCATAGCAGCATGAAACAGAGTGGGGCCCCTCCCAATGCCAAAGAATGATCTTTGACAGCCCAAATATCTGCTCTTGATAAAAATGAATGTTGGTGAAAAGTAAAATCTAAATTGCTGAACAGTAAAAAACATTTTCATGCACCTAAAAGAATTAAATTAGCTGAATCAAATCATATCAAAACATTTATTTACCATTCTCCCAGCAGCTGTTTCTTCCTACTGATTTCAGTGGGATAGTTTGGGACAGATTTAAACCTGATTTAAATCTGATTTTCAGGCTGTTCTCCCAAGCTGAGTTAGTTCTGCCTTTTGAATTCCATGGTAACTCCATTAGAGCAGTTCAGGATAGGTAGTAGTACTGGAGTTAAGGTTTCATTGACTAATTGTAGATCTGATAGAGCAAAAGTGTTGTATATTGGATTGGAAGGTGAGAGGGAGAAAACAGAATTTCCCTAGCACCTGTGAGCGCAAGTTATGTGGGTTCAGTGTGATGTGCCAATGGGTATTTTATTTGTGGATCAACAGGACTTTCCCATCATGCAATGCAAGCAGGCAAAGGTCAGTCTAAATTCAGAGGGTTGCAGTGATGAAAGGTCTTGGGAAGAGAGCAGTGGGGAATTGTGGTGAAGGTATGATCAGCATGAGTAGGATGCCGCTGATGTTGGTAGTTGGAGATGTTTGATCTATAGTGCAGAGAATTGGATGGTTAGGTCAGATAGTGTGGGGTTGAGCTGGGCAAAAATCTGACCTGAGCTTCCAGAAATTTGCTAGCGATTTAGTATAAGTACAAGTGTATAGAGCCTTGCTGAGCCGGTACCTACCCAAATGGTGGGATTTTTGTGATCACTGTCCTATCAGTGATTAAACAGACTGGGCCTATACTTCCTTGAGCAGAGAAGAATAAAAGATCAACTCATTGAAATATATGAAATCAGGACAGAATAATGTAGGGTAGGAACAAACCCTTTGACCCATCATGTCTGCACTGACCAGTCTAATTTCTAATGGATAATAACGGATTGAAAATAGGGATGATAGGCACCGTAGCTTGGATACAAGCTGAGGAGCTGACAGGCACATCAGCAATGTACTGGAGCCTCCTCACTGCTGCTTTCTTGAGTGGCAGTAAGATGCTTTCTTAGAGAAAGTTGTGTTCTGATTTGAGCTGGTTTGAGAATTTTGCTGCTCATCTTCTAAAGACCAGATGATGCCCTTTATGCCTCCAAAATCACATGGCTGACTTTTTATGTGGCATAGAAAAGTGCAATATTGAAGAATAATGAGACCCAATGGAACAAGAACAGGCTGTATTCCAGGAGAGAAATGAGACTTAAGACACAGAAGCCATGGTGGATGGATATTTGTGTTGTGGGTCTTTGTCCTCCCCTTTGTCTACTCAAAGGCTCTTCCTCGTTCTCTCCTGACATGCTGTGCTTCTCCTGAAGTTGTGATCATCTTATTTTCAAGTTGCATATCTACTGGGATTGACACCATATTCTGCTGAAGTTTGAAATGAACATATCTGCTTCCTTGTCATAAACAAATGCAGCGTTTCCATGAAGGAAACAAAAAACACTGTAATTTGCTTAAGCCATCTCCAGCAGAATATTATTACTGGATCTCTTGTAATAACTTAGATTGAAGGATTTGTAGGTTAGAGAGGTTCAGTCCTGTTCTATTATCAATGCAAGCTGAATGAATAGCTTAGGTTGTATACTGAAGGCCCAGCTTGGTGTGAGATTAACATGATATTACTGCGTTTACTTGCACCATATCCCTCTTGCCGGTATAGTGGATGATGAGACACTCTGTATGTGCTTAACTCGGCCATTTTTCACTAAATTGCCATTTGTAGCACCCAAATAACAAGTGACGGAGCCAGATCTTGGAATATATTTTTTCCCATTCAAAGTGGCATTCATGGTTTGCATACAATGAGCTGGCAATCTGAGTATTACTGATGGATACAGTGTATGCATATATGCTAGCAATCTGAGTATTACTGATCAATACAGTGCACTTGGTGACATATACAATGAGCGGAGACCTGCACGCTGGAAATCTGAGTATTACTGATGGATGCAGTGCACTGAGTGATGTATGCATGGATTTCTAGCACAGCATTTGAAGCCCCACATTGAAGGCTGATTAAGAAAAGCCATGGCTCTGAAAGGAAGGTGACTTGGATTAAAAACTGTTTCAGTGGCAGAAGGTAAAAGGCTCCAGCTGAGAGAATTTAAGTGACTGGAAGGCTGAACGCACTTGGGCTCTGTACCACAGTCCTTGCTTTTCACCAGAGTGAGTACGGTAGATACTTTGGACTTAAGAACCACAATTAAGAAGCTTGATGATAAACTGAAATTGATGGTGGTGTTACTGGAGAAAGCAAGTTCTGTGCTAGAAGGAGTTATGAATGGGATAGTTGAATAGATATTGAATTGGCAAATAGAATTCAGTCCAGCAAAGTGATATGAATTGAGTACGAATTTAGCCAAAGCAAAAATGCCTTCATGTGATAAATGGTAAGCTACCAAGATATGCACTGTAGTAGAGAACAGACTTAGAAAACATGTCCACATATCCATGTCATAGTCATAGAAAAATACAACACAGAAACAGGCCCTTCAGCCCATCCAGTCAATGTCAAACCACTTAAACTGCCTACTCCCGTCGGCCTGGACCACAGCACTCCATACCCCTATCATCCATGTACCTATCCAAACATCCCTTAATGTTGAAATCGAGTTCGCATGTAAGTGAATACTAGGGCAGGTAGCTCATGTTTGAAGTGTATAAAGCATCAGTTAAGCCACAGAAGGGCAGGATGGCACTAGAAAGATTGCAGTAGAGATTAAATAAAGATAACAATGGGGCTGAAGAATTGTTGTTCATCCATTGTCATCGTCGATGAAGACCTCAACATCATTAGTCACTTTGAGACTGGATGCGGTGTGTCTGAAGCTGACTGGTTAGGCCAATTCGGGCACGAAATGTCCTGGCACATGTTGGGCAGACGTGTAGGCACTGCAGTTGTTGCGCTGGTGGCTCTGGACTTGCGCAGCTTGCGTTTATGTTGTGCTTCAGCATTGCGCCTTGCTTCGTAAGCTTGACAGCCCTTGTGGATGAAGCCAGGCCAGAAGGGCGGTTTTGTGCCAGCGTTTCCCAGGTGGTCGTGTCTATGTCAAGCGACTTCAGGGAGGCCTTTAGTGTGTCTTTGTAATGTTTCTTCTGCCCTCCATGTGAGTGTCTTCCAGCAGAGTTCCCCAAAAAGGAGCTGCTTGGGTATGCGCTCGTCCGGCATGCGGATGACATGACCTGCCCAGCGGGTCTGTGCTCTCATCACCAGTGTGTGGACTGATGGTAGACTTGCTCTAGAGAGAACTTCAGTGTCTGGTACTTTGTCTCGCCATCTGATGCCTAATATTCTGCGAAGACAAGTCATGTGGAAATGGTTGAGCTGTCTTGCATGCCTTCGATACACAGTCCACGTTTCACATGCATACAGGAGGGTAGTGAGTACCACAGCTTTGTAGACCCTCAGTTTTGTTGCTGGACTGATTCCTCAGCACTCCCATACAGTGGAGTGCAGTCTACCGAAAGCAGAACTTGCCTTTGCTATTCTGCAGTTAACTTCTGTATCAATAGTCACTGCTCAGGAGAGGGTGTTGCCAAGGTAAGTAAACTGGTCCACTGCCTGTAGTTTCTGTCCTTTGATTGTGATTTTCGGTTCTGTGTATGGTGCATGAGGGGCAGGTTGGTGCATGACTTCGGTCTTTTTGATGTTGATGGTGAGTCCAAAGTTGTCACAAGCTGTGGAGAATTTGTTCATATTGACTTGCATCTCTGGCTCTGAGCCAGCATACAGGGCGCAGTCATCGGCAAAGAGGAAGTCTCTCAGAACAGTCTCCTGCACTTTGGTAACAGCTTGAAGTCTCCTCAGGTTGAAGAGCTTCCTATCCATTCTGTACTTGAGGCTGATTCCAGAATCACTGTCCTGGAAGACATCATTCAGCATGGCAGTAAACATCATGCTGAACAGTGTGGGTGTGAGCACACAGCCCTGTTTGACGCCATTAGTGACTGGGAACACCTCAGAGGATTCTCCGCCGTCCAGCACTCTGGTCATTATGGAACTGACGTGCCATCCGAATGAATTTGATGGGGCAGCCGAACTTTGACATGATCCTCCACAGGCCTTGTCGGCAGACAGTGTCTATAGGCTTTCATGAGGTCAACAAAAGTTGTGTAGAGTTCACAATTCTGCTCCTGACACTTCTCCCGAAGTTGGCATGCGGCAAAAATCATGTCAATAGTCCCACAACCTTTGCAAAAGCCACACTGTTACTCTGGCAGCAGGCCCAGCTCCAGATTAGTGACCAGACGATTAGTAGGACTCTTGCCAGGGTTTTTCCTGCAATGGAGAGCAGCGAGATTCCTCGGTGGTTGTCACATACTTGTCGATTGCCCTTCCTCTTGTAGAGGTGTACGATGGATGCATCTTTAAGTTCCTGAGGAATGGATCCTTGTTTCCAAAAAGACTGGAAAACTCGGTGAGCTTCTCTATAAGCACAGGACCACCAGCTTTGTAGATCTCTGCAGGTATGGCGTCTGCCCCTGGGGCTTTGCCACTGGATAGCTGGCTGACAGTTTCATGACTTTGGCTACTACCGGTGGGTCATCCATGGCGCTGTTGATGTCGACCTGGGGAATCCTGTCTATCGCCTCATCGTTAATAGATGACGGTCGGTTGAGGACGGCTTCAAAGTGTTCAGCCCATCTCCGCAGGATCTGAGCCTTCTCTGTAATGAGAGTTGTACCATCTATACTCAGGAGGGGGGAGCTCCCGAGAGACTGAGGTCCATAGAGAGTGTTGAGGGCTTCATAGAATCGTTTCAAGTCGTTTCTGTCAGTGTATCCCTGTATTTCATCTGCCTTGGCGCTCAGGCAGGCGTCTTGCATTTCACGCAGTTTATTCTGGACTGTCCTGCGAGCACTGGTAAAGGCGATTTTCTTGGCAGCTGATGATGGGTCGTTCTGATGGGCACGATGAAGGCAGTGCTTTTCAACAAGTAGAGCCTGTGTCTCCTCATCATTCTCATCGAACCAGTCATGCTGCTTGTGGGTAGAGGGCCCTAGCATCTTCAGTGCAGATGAATGGACAGCATCCCTGAAGCGATCCCAGTCATCCACAGCGCTGCCTGCAAGGTGTAGGTCAGCAAGCTTGGTTTCTAAATCTTCAGCCAGTGCTGAAGCAATGCTGGGGTTCTTCAGCCTGGCCACGTTGATTCTTTTCATAGCCTTGCTTCCTTGTGGTCACCTCTTGGGTCTGATGCAGAGCTTCATTTTGGAAACAATGAGCCTGTGATCTGTCCAGCAGTCAGCACCACACATTGCCTTGGTCACTCTGACATCCTGCCTGTCTTTTCTCCTGACAATGACATAGTTGATAAGATGCCAATGCTTAGAGCGGGGGGTGCATCCAGGAGGTTCTTGTTACGGGTAGGCAGGCGGAAAGTTGTGTTGGTGATGAGCAGGTCGTGTGCTGCACAGACCTTCAGTAAGAGTAGGCCATTACTGTTACATTTGCCCACTCCATGTCTCCCAACGTCTCCCTACGTCTCCCTGCCAGGCTGTAGAGTCGCACCCTAGTCTTGCATTGAAGTCACCAAGCAAGATCAGCTTGTCGGTGCTGCTCACTGCTGATAGTAGGGCGTTGAGTTCTTCATAGAAACTGTCTTTCGTCTCGTCCGGGTTGATCATTGTGGGGGCATATGCGCTGATCAGGGTGGCTTGACTTCTATTCTGTAGCGGAAGCTGTGGTGTCAGGAGCCAGTCATTCACACCCTTGGGAGACTGGCAAGTTTCCGAACAAGGTGACTCCTGACGGCAAATCCAACTCCAGCAAAACGACACTCATCGCTGCCGCGACCGCTCCAGAAAAAAGTGTATCCGCCTCCAGTTTCGGTCAGCTGACCTACGTTGGCAAGACGAGTCTCACTCAGGGCTGCTACGTCAATGTTGTATCTTGCAAGCTCTCTGGCAACGAAGGCTGTTCTCCCCTCTGGTCTGTTCACTGTTGGGTTGTCCAATAATGTGTGCACGATCCAAGTGCCAATGGTGAGCTGTGTCACCTTGCGTTTCGTTGTGTTTGTTTGACCGCCAATATAGGATCCTTGCCAGCCGCGGTAAACTGGCCGCGGTGTAAGGAAGCAGGCAATGTTTAGGGCACCTTTCCTAGCCCCTTCCTCATACTACGGAGGTGAGCAGTGTATTCCTAAAGAGGGCTGCTCAGTCGTCCAGGTAGACGCCAAGTTTCACGGCTGCTTTGGTCAGCGAAAAACGACCATTAGACCTGAGCCGCCTGTGTGCAGGTCCGTGACTACAGCTCCCAGTGTATCCACACCTGCTGCTTCGTCGCTCGCCCGTCGCCACAGGATTTCAGAGGTTATGGATGATGATGATATTGATGGTGATGGTGATGGTATCGAGACTAGCGAGTGATTTGGATTTAAGTGAGGGAAAGTTACGTAGCATCAGCCTCACTCTCTCTTCCCAATTCCCATCTGGATCCAGTGGCAAGACAGAGTCAAGATGGCTGGAGATGGTTCTAGGCGCAGTGGATGACCATGACGTCTTCTCTGTCTTGTCCTGCTCTACACGTTCCACGACACTTGCAGGGACCGCCTTCTTGACCGTTGGACCTTCCATTGGTCTCGTCCGCTCAATCCACCGGAGTCAGTCTTCGCATGCTGGGATAGACAACTCCCTATCTCACCGAGGGTTTGAGACCCGTTGGCTACCCTCACCTGGTTTAGCCGGCTTGTCAAAGCCGTTGCCCGGGGTGTGGCTGCTGTCGCATGCAAACAGCTACAAGGAGCCACAGGTGAGAGCTGCGTGCCAGATGTGGACCAAAGGTGGACTAACCACATTGAAAAAGACGCGACATGTTCCCCCACCAGAGGTGCTACCCCTCCCTGACACCCCATACAGAAAGTCTGTCTGGCTGGGGCTGATTTCTTTGAAATAAAGAGATTTCATGGGAAATTTAAGTTGTATAAAATTATGAGAAATATAAAAAAGATAAACAAGAGAAGCTATTTCTCTGGTAGCAAGGCCAACAGTTTGGAGGCATATCTATGTAAGTGAATATGGAACTAATATGCATCCACACTAGACTTTAAGGCAAGTGGCCCCGGGTCTGACTCCTTGCACGCTTCCCACCCATGCTGGGTTGAGCACTGAGCTAGCAACAGCTTCTTAAAAAAAAACAGACAAAAATGGTAAGGAAATAGCAAGGTGCAGAAAGGAACAGCAACCATATGGAGATGGAGTAGAAGATAGGTGATGTGAAAATCAAAATTCTCAGTGAGCAGACGGATTTGAAACGGACTGTCTGGTGCAGGAGGAGAAACTCACTGCATTAAAGTATATCTGAATGAGCCTCTGAAGAACCAGGACTGGTAGGACTGTGGACCAAAAGCTGTGAAGTGCGATTATCCAATATACAATGATAGCCTTAACCCCTTGTCCATTAAACATACAATACATATTTCGAATTGCCTCCACAGGCTAATGTTATCTTTTCTCACTGGATTTCCTCCAATCTTGTACACTTCTTTTCCCCTTTAATGCCTTATTATTTTCACAATCATGCTCCATCACTGGTGGCAAAGCCTTCAGTATTATTCTTGAGACTCTATTCCCTTAATCTCCTCTTATTTCTGTCTACAATGATCTGACTGCCTATCTCCTGACCAACAAACCTTAAAAGGCTGTTCAAAGGACACATATTTGGTTACTCTTCTGCCATTGCCGTCTTCTCATTGCTCCTGTCAGGGAGAAGGTACAGGAGTCATGGTCCGGTCTGTGAAGTCCGCATTCCGGTTCATAGTCTGGACCGTGGACTCAGGACTCCGGGTCTTCCAGCTGTCCCTTGTTTTGGTTGAGTTTATCATAGGCACCTGATTCCCATCCTGGGGCTTGGAATATAAGGGGCCTTGGAGCCGGGTGTGAGCTGCTGGTTTGTCTTGTCAAGATTCCCTGGGAGCAACCTGCCGGTGGAAGGCTAGAGCGGCCCCTTGCCATCTTTAGGCTGCGTTTGTGAACCATCGCCTCATGATGCCTTGCTGTCAGTAGTCAGAGCTGTCATTGTGGTATGGATTCGGCTATTTCCTGGGCCAGCTGAGTGGCCGTCAGCCACTCCGAGCTAGGTAGGGATCCGGCTGTTTCCATAGCCAGCCGAGGTTGCTGGCCATAACTGGGACTTGGAACAACCCCAATGCAGAGATGGAACTGTCTGTCATTCTTTGGTGTTTGTCTCTTCTTGTTCTCGCCCCCATGGGGTAAGTCAGGCCGTTCTGCCGTTGCCCTGCGGGGGGACCTGTCTTGTCTTTGCCTCTGTTGGGTAAGTCCGGCCGTTCTGCCGTTATACAACAGGTGGACCTGTCCCACCTTAGTGTGGAGATGAAGTTGAGTCCCGGCTTGTCTAAGGATAAGTCCCGGCTCTATGTCTATGTACTATCCAGTCTCGTGTTAGTGTCGTGTTAAAGATGAGTCCCAGCTTTTCGTAGGATAAGTCCCGGCTCTATGTTGATGTACAGTTCCCAGTCCGTCTCCAAGCTCAAGCCTCAAGAACCCAGCCTGTCTTCAAGCTCAAGCCTCAAGACCCCAGCCTCCAGTCCTATAGTCATGTCATGTCCTTGCCTGGTTCTGGGGCCCGAGCTCGAGGCAAGGCCCAGATTCTGAGTCCTTGCCAGTCTCTGGCTCAGGGTCCAAGCCCAGGCTCCTAGTTCATAGTTCCTTGTCTGGGTTCACTGTCTAATCCAGGTCTGTGTACTTGTTCTTGCTCCTTGTCTGTATCCTGTCACATCCCTACTCTAGTCAAGTCCTGTTCCTTGTACTTCAGTGTCTGTGTCTTGCATTTGAGTCCACTACCAGTGCCGCCATTGTGACAACAGGATCCTAAAGGCACACACTCAATGATTCAGGAACAGCTTCCTCCTCTCTGCCATCCGATTTCTGAATGGACATTGAACCCCTGAACAGTACCTCACTACTTTTTTGCACTAATTATTTAGTTTAATTATTGTATATTTACAGTAAGTATATTCTGTAAATATACACATATAGATTATTCTAACAAAATATATTCAGTTTTTATTTTATTTTTATTTTTATTATTATGTATTGCAATGTACTACTGCCATAAAAACAACAAATTTCACAACGTATACCAGTGATTCTGATTCTGATAAATACAGCTGTTACTTTAATGTCTTAACTATTCTTCCACAGATACAGAAATTTGAGACAGTTTGTTATTCTTGATAGTATAAAATGTAAAATTGTTCTTTATCCAGAAAGGTTACTATAGAATTATAGAAAGTTTTGTGAAAGAAGGAGTCTATTCAGCCCATTGTGACCATGCTAGCAAAAAATGAAGTTTTGGTTAGTCCTACTTGTGTATAATCCTACAGATTGTGGCTATTAAAGCCCAACCTCCAGATCTAAAATATCAAAATTACAGTAGTTATTATGAAACGAAAGATAATTTAGACAACTGAGAACTGGACATAAGGGAGAAGCTGGAACATATTGAAGCAACAGCATGCAATGTTCAGAGTTATTTAAGGCTGTTTATATGTTTGCCAATTGAAAAGCTGTTGCTGTTGTTGAGAATGTCTCTGTTTGTAACAGCTGCTCTCCATGGTGACAATGCTGGATAAGAGACAACACTGCCATGTAACACCATACCCATCTCCCCAATTTACTTACTGAACACTAATGACCTCATTCAATGCTTCAGTACCTTAAAATTAATTACTCCTCATCTCTCTTTGCCAATCTCCCACTGTCTCACCCTCATTATCTTTGATTAATTCAAAATCTTCCGAACTGCTTTGTAATATTTACTGGCCCAGTACTGCTCCAAATAATCTCTCAACTGACATAGCATTGTTCTTGGGATTCTATTCCTTTAACCACCTCCTATTCCTGTCTACAATGACCTGACTGCCCAGCTCCTAGCCAACAAACCTTAAAAGGCTATCCGCTCCCCCCATATAAAATGTAGAACATAGAACGTGAAACAGTACAGCGCTTTGGCCCACAATGTTATCCTGTCCTCAATTAGTCTAACCCTTCCCTGCTTTGCAGCCTATAACTATTTATCTTAATTTCATCCATGTTCCTATCTGAGAGTGTCTCAAGTATCCCTGGTGCATCAGCTTCTATCACCATTCCCAGCACTCCAGGTATTTACTGCTCTCTGTGGAAAAAAAAACTACCTCTGGCACCTCCCCTATGCCTTCTTCCACTCACCTTAAAAGGATGTCGTCTGTTATTGGCTATTGCCGCCCCGGGGGAAAGGCATTGGCTGTCCACTCTACCTACGCCTCTTGTCATATATACTTCTAAACTAGCCCAGCTCTACAATTCCTCCCTGTTGCAGAATCCTCCTTTGCACTGTACATACACATCCATTGTTCAGAGATCCAGACTACAGCATGATTAGCAAAAGAAAAATCTTTGTGTCATCAGTAAAGTTTTGAACTTTAATAATAGTTCAGATCAGGAGGTAGGTTGCAATGATCTATCCTCAGATTCTGCTCCTTTTTTGTTATTAAACTATTTTATTTCATTATCAGCTGATGATACCGATTAACATAACTACCACCTTGGGACTTGTTCAGAGATTACTATGGTACAACCTGTGAGCTACAGCTCCCTCCAACGTTCCATCACCATAGTGTAACGTGAAGAGAAACATTAAAGATATTGCAGAATAAAATGCCAATATTGCTAACTTGGTTAATATTCCTAGGAAAATATGGGCCCAGATTTTGCCATAGCATTTATATGGGCAGATTATTGCTGTTCACCTTCATAACACTTGAAAGTGATAGCACCTCTGTGTCTCCACATGGACTGTTTATTGCTGAAGATGTTTCAGTGCACCTGTCAGGCTGCACTGTTGACTGCCTTCTCCTGAAGAGTCAAAGCAAGGAACTTGATTTCCTATATATTTACAAGCTAGTCATGTATAAAATATCTTATAAATTTCAGCTTTTCTTACACGCAGTCTGTGAATTTTATTAAGACCATGAGATATACGAGCAGAATTAGGCCATTTGGCCCATTGAGTCTGCTCTGCCGTTCAATTGTGGCTGATCCTCTTCTGTCTCCCTCAACCCCACTCTCCGTCATCTCATTTTCAATGGCATCCACATGCATATTTCAAATTTAAGGGATTTTAATAATTTAATGGGAAAAGTATGGTAGTTCAATGCCTATCCTAATTATGGTACTGTATACGTTTCAATATTCATTTAAAACTCTGTATGTTTAGAGAGTTAGTTAGAAAGTGAGCTTTCTCTTTGCTTCCTGGGGTGCTGTCTGTGGGAATGCTGTGACGTAATTGGCTGCTGAACTTGTCTGATGAAACTTATCTGACAACTGTCTGCAAACAGGCAGTTCTTGTGGTTAATATTGCAGGATCTTTGTCAGGTGTAATTTCAAGTCTGCCTTTGAGCGTTGTTGCTTTGCAACTGGTCACAATTTCTATGGCATTCCAAAGCCAAGATACAGGCCTCTCTGGATTATGAATGCGCACCTTATGGACACGTGTACATACATAAACTAGTTTGGAAGACGGTTGGGATAGATTTGTCAGCTGCTGCAGTGCTGCAGGCATCTTCTGCTGGGTGGGACAGGATATTTCTGTGAACTTTTTTTCCTTAGCACTCCCTTCATAACTTTGAGTATCATCAGTTGGAGCTGGGTGGAGCTGAGCAGAGCTGGGAGCACTGAGCTGCCTCCCGCATTCACTCACTGAATCAGTGTGTCCTGCTGATGGCTTTTCCCATGGCTGCCTGCTTTCCCATCTCAGCTGCTTCTCTGCTCCTCTCCCACACACCATTTTTGTTTGCTTCCAACCAATGAATTCAAGTTACAATCAGTTGTTGGCAGATGAGCTACCAACACTGGGGAGGTTGAAAGAGGAGCAGGGTTTAAATGGATATGGATCCATGAGGCTATCAGACCATAAGACCTAGGAGCAGAATTAGGCAAATGAGTCTGCTCCACTATTCAATCATAGCAGATTTATTTTCCTTCCTCAATCCCATTATTCTGCCTTCTTCCTCTTATCCTTTGATGCCCTTACTAATCAAGAACCTATCTGCCTGTGCTTCAAATATACCCAATGACTTGACCTTCACAGCCAACTGTGGCAATGAATTCACAGATTCACCACACATCTGGTTCAAGAAATTCCTTCTCATCTCTGTTCTAAAGGGACATCCTTCTATTCTGAGGCTGTGCCCTCTGGTTCTTGACTCTCCCATTATTGGAAACATCTTCTCCATGCCCTCTCTATCTGGGCCTTTAATATTCAGTAGATTTCAGTGAGGTACCCCTCCATTCTATCAAACCGCAGCAAGTACAAGCCCAGAGCCATCACATGCAACTTGTATGTTAACCCTTTCATTCCTAGAATGATCTTCGTGAACCTCTTCTGGACCCTCTCCAATGTCAGCACATCCTTTTTGGATATTTTTCCCAAAACTGCTCATGACGCAGGAAACACAAGGCTAAATGCAGGAATCTGGTATTTGCTGGCTGGGCACCATAGTCGGCATGGAATTGTGGGCTAAGAGGTCTGTATCCATGCTGAAGTGCTCTATGGCTCAATGACTCTGTGAAAGGAACCTTAGTTGGATGCAGGTACTACCCGTACTGTGATGTTGGAGTGAAATAGGAAGCCAGTCAGAGAGGATCTGTAAAGAGCCGTGTTGGGGGGAGCTTCCTCTGTCACTGTCTGCCGCTTTGCTGAGCTTGTTCTCACATTGAATTACTTCTTCTCTCATTTCCACCAACCGTATAGTATTGCTCCAGGGACCTCCACGGGTGCAATCTATGCACACCTTGTAGTGGGACATGTAGAACATTCCTTATTTCAGTGCTCTTTAGTCCCTTTCACTCTCTTATTTTCAGGATATAGATGGCCACAGCTGTTCTAGTTTCTCTTCTCACCCTGAGTTAGAAAATGGCATCATCTTTGTAGCCAATTTCTACTCAACTGTCACCTTAGTGTGGTCCATTTCTCAATATTTCCTTCTCTATTTCAGGGAATATGTTACTAATCCAATCCAAGCCCATGCCCTCCCACTGCGGTACTGATTGCTCTCCTTTCTGCCTTGCTTCATGTTATGCCTCTGTTCCCTTATCTGCCTCTATCACATCTGCACTAATAATGCTAGCTTCCTTACCCATGACTCCAATATGTCTTCTTTTCTCATCAAATGCCATTTTCCCCTTCCCCAAACTTATAAGGAACCTCGACCAGGCCCATGACCCTTTTAGCTCACATAAGACTGACCCCATCCAGAAGGAGGAAAGATAGAGCATGACTTTCATTACTCTCACCTCCCATCCAGTCTCTGGAAGCAACAGATCATTCTCCATAGTTCCTTCTCATCCAGCTTTTCAATGAAAATATTTTGTGGTTCACTTTTCCTCTTCCCCGACGGCTTCTCATTGTGCAACTGAAGCTGTTGCTATAGTTTAATTTTACCTCCTCTTTCCCCATTGGTAAAAGCCTTCAGTATTACTGCTTCCAGTTTAGTACACTATTCACAGTGTGGTCTTGCAAGGGAGCATCAAATGCAGATGGATGGAGAGCACAAATATGAGAAAATCTACAGATGCTGGAAATCCAAGCAACATTCACAAAATGATGGAAGAACTCAGCAAGCCAGGCAGCATCTATGGAAAAGAGTACAGTTGATGTGTTGGGCTGAGACCATTCATTAGGAGGAAAAAAAAAGAAGTCAGAGTAAGAAGGTGGGGAGGGGAGGAAGAAACTCAAAGTGATGAGTGAAATCAGGAATGGGGAAAAGGGTGAAGTAGATACAGGGCTGGAGAAGGGGGGATCTGATAGGAGAGGACAGAAGGCCATGGAAAAAGGAAAAGGGGGAGGAACACCAGAGGGAGCTGAAGGGCAGGTAAGGAGATAAAGTGAAAGAGGGAAATGGGAATGGAGAATGATGGGGGGGGGGCGGTAGGCATTCCTACCTGAGTGTGGCCTCATCGCAGCAATGGAGGAGGCCATGGACTGACATATCAGAATGGGAATGGGAAGTGGAATTAAAATTGGTGGCCACTGAGAGATCTCGCTTTCCCTGGCGAACGGAGCATAGGTGCTCATAGGTGACTGGCTCCCAACCTACATTGGGCCTGATCAATACACAGGAGGCCACACTGGGAGCATCACATACAGTAGATGACATTACAGACGCACAGGTGAAGTGTCGCCTCACCTGGAAGGACTGTTTGGTGCCCTGAAAGGTAGCGGTGGAGGAGATGTAGGGATTTGTTTCGCTTGAAAGAATAAGTGCCAGGAGGGGGATCAGTGGGAGGGATGAATTGACAAGGGAGTTGCGTAAGGGGTGCAGAAAGCAGAAAGTTGGGGGTGGGGGGTGGGAGCAGGAGGGGGAAAGATATGCTTGGTGGTGGGATCCAAAACTTACTGTACTCTTTTCCATAGATGCTGCCTGGCCTGCTGGGTTCCTCCAGCATTTTGTGTTGTGTCTGTTCCGTTCAAAAGGAAGATCCTGAGTTACTACTTATCAGTCTCTTTAATTTTATACCCCACTTCCACTTTGATCCCTCACTTTGTCCTTCTACACTGCTCTAACAAAGTTCAATTTAAGCTCAAGAAACATTTTCTTTATCTTCTGACTAGATATGCTACAGCCTTTATGACTCTACACCACAAAGTCCAACTTCTGCATTTCACATTTGTGGTTCAGCTTTCTTATGTTAATTATATAAAATTATTTGTCTTATCCTAATTGTACCTTCCCTTTTTCTTTTCATTCCACACCTCATTCAAATTTACCATCTCTTTATTTCTAACTTTTCCCAGTTAGGTCATTGAAGTGAAGTGTTAATTCTCCACGGATGCTGTCTGAAATGTGAAATATTTCCAGAAACTTCTGATTTATTTCTTGGACTTTGTTGTTCTGATCTTCTGCTGGGGAGAGCGTGGAAGAGTTCAGTGCAGATGGAGAGGGGAATTTACTTATTTGTTGGGAATTTTCATGGGAAAATAGATTTAAATGCACAGGCTTGTTTCTGTCAGAGACTGTCAGAACTTGATGTCACCACTTAAACTCGAGAGAGATATAAATAGACTTCTCTGTGAAATCTTGTTGACCTCAACAGGAAATCAAACTAATAAAATCCAACAGTGCATTTGTTTTTATTGTTCCAGTTGCTCTGTTTGATGAAGTATTTGATCATGTTATATTTGTTGTATAACCTCTGCCTTATTCTGATCTAAAAATCCTTCAGTACATGATTGACTTTGACTGGAAGGCTGTATCAGTAAGTCATTTTATAAAGAGAAAAACACTGTTAATCTGAAATAAAACCAGAAAATATTGGAAACACTCAGCATTAGTGGAAAGAGAAATACATCTAGTTCTGGTGAATGATTGTTGAGCTGTAACATTCACAGTCTTCTCTGTATCAATACTGCCTGCCTGCTCCAACATTTTTAAAATGTGTGCCAGTTGGAGATGAAATTCTACCGCTTGACAATTTTATTGCATTCTGATGCACTTTAATTCAGCAGAAGCCTAATTTAAAACCAGCATTCATATATTTGAAAAGAATGCAAACATAGCAATCCATAAACATGGATCTGACAATATACAATATGTTTTGTATTCTTTTACTTGTAGAATTATTCTAATTCAACTTTTAAAACTTAGGCAATAGATAAATCAAGGAATGCCTCAGCACAGGATCATTTGCTTTGTTCACTGTCTGTACAGATATTCCTCTTTTTCCATGGCTTTCTTCGCTTCTTCACCATAACTCATTTTAACTCATTTTTCAATTTAAATGAAGGACACTAATGTTTCCAATCAACAAAGGATATCTCTACATTCTAAAACAAGTAACTTATTTTTCCTCCAATCGTGATTTAATTATTAGAGACATTGTTCACATTGCAATTTTCAAGTTGAGAAATTGTGCAGTTATTATACACTTTAATGTATTTTACATGAAAGAATCTGTCTAGTTTATTTTTCTGTCTGTTGCAACATTTTTCTTTTGCACGTTAATGGTATAAATTGTAAGTGTGTGATAAATGTTTTTCTCAGCTGCACCTCACTTTAATCTGGCGATGCTGCACACGCTGTTTGCAATTTGTCTGTACTTCAAACATGGAAACCTAATTTTCAACTCCTTGTTAACAACCCATCAGGGCATTGCAACTATTGTTAATACCTACAGCTGGTGTCTTCTACCTTCAACACCCTCCATTTAAAAGTCACTTGATATCTTCCATCCCTATTGTTAACTTGGAACTACTTCTATCTTCATGACTTACTGTTAAAATTCACATTTGTCCATACCAGAGGTAATCATCCACTACCAAACTTCAACATTATCACACTTCTTTTTCCAGATATATATCTCATTAATTCCAGAGTCTAGATCACATTAATTCTAGAGGCACAAACAACACATCTTTCATTCTCTCAGAGACAAATCATCTTCTCAGTCTATCCTGGCTGAATTATTCCCCTTCACTGTTTATAAACCAATAGCAACACATTCTGCCCGTTAAACATGTCCTATCATTCTATTCATAGATGATCTGTTTTCAACTTCATCTAGCTCACTTCTCTTCTCACATGTTAATTTTCCCAAACCCAAAATCTGTCAATCCCAGTTTGGATTTGCTCTACACTTTGTGAAAAAGTATTTTCTGACATTCTTCTTTATCCTAGATGGCCCGTCAGGAATGAGGAAGACTTACTTCCATTTCAAGTTTGGGGGTTCTGAAGTGGCTGATGAGGGCAATGTATGAGCTGAAGGCTCTGGCAGGAGGAACAATGTGTACTAGGTAGAACATTGAACAGTACAGCATAGGAACAAGCTCTTTAGCCTACTAGTGGTTGTGCTAATCACGACGCCAGTTTAAACTCTACTTCTGCTTACATTTGGTCTACATACAGTATGGTTGAGTAGGTGGTAAGGAATGCATCTTGAGAGGACTAGAATATAAGAGCAAGGATGTGATGCTGAGGCTTTATAAAGCATTGATCAGACTGCACTTGGAGCATTATGAATGGTTTTGGTCCGCTTATCTAATAATGGATCTGGCATTGGAGAAGGTCCAGATGTGGTTCACGAGAATTATTCCGGAATGAAGGTGTTAATGAATGAGGAGGGCTATATGGCTCTGGGTTGACTTGCTGGAGTTTAGAAAAATGAAGGAAAATCTTACTGAAGCCTATCGAATATTGATTGGCCTAGATGGAGTGGCTATGTGCTATGTGGGAGAGTCTAAGACCAGAGAGTACAGGCTCAGAATAAAGGGACAACCATCTAGAACAGAGGCGAGAAGGAATTTCTTTAGCCAGCTGGCAGTGACTCTGTGGAATTCATTGCCCTGGATGGCTGTGGAGGTCAAGTTATTGAGTATATTTTAAGAAGAGGGTGATAGGTTCTTGGTTAGTTAGGGTGTCAAATGTTATGTGGGGAACACCGGACAATGGGGTTGAAAGGGATAATAATTCAGCCATGATGGAATGGCTGAGCAAACTCAATGGGCCTTGCGTTTTTTCATCCCCTGGCTGTTCACGTGCCTGTCTAAATTCCTCTGAAGTTTTGCTGTCAGATCTGCTTGCACCACTTTCCCTGTCGTGTGCTTTAAGCACCTATCGCTCTCAGAGCAAAATAAATTGCTCGGTAAATCTCCTTTAAACTTCTCACCTCTCACCTTGGTTATGCTCTCCAATATTTGATAGTATTTGACATTCCCACCCTGGGAATAGGACTCAAACTATCTACCTTGTCTATGGCTCTCGTAACTTTAGACACTGCGGATGCAATATGGTCTTTCAAGAGCCTCTTAGATTGGTACATAGAATTTAGAAAAATAGAGGGCTATGCACCAAGGAAATTCTAAGCAGTCTCTAGAGTAGGTTACATGGTCAGCACAATGTTGTGGGCCGAAGTGCCTGTAATGTGATGTAAATTTCTATGTTCCATGTACTGCATTTTCATCAGGTCTCCCCTCAGCCACCAATACCCAAAATAAAAAATAACAAGTCTGTCCAACCTCTGTTTATAGTTAATTCTCATCCAGAGAGCATGAATGATGGAGTGTAGTGGGGATGGGGGTAGATTGGACAATTTGTGGCGTGATCTGCCACTTACACTTTCAGTAATTTTATTGTGCTCCTGATGCTTGACCTCAAGTTAAATCAACCCATTTCTATTTACATTGAGTGATCAAGAACAAAGGATTCCAGGAGTCAATTGGGAAGTTGCAGTTCTTCAAGGAGGTGTTAAGCAGATTCTTGAATCTTTTCCTCTCCCCAAATAAATTCTTCCTGTGACAAAGCTCAGATAAACAGTATAGTCTAGTGTCATCCTAGAGAAAAAGACAACGGAGTGTAGGTCGGTCTCAATGTTGGGTACATTGGCCCAGAAGAGGACAATGAAAATGATTTGATTATCTTTCTGACATCACCACTAAATGGCTCAGCTCTAATTCACATCTATTTTCCTTATTCTGGAGTCTCTCTCTGAGGAAATATTGACTGTTTGCATGCATAGATTCTGCATGACCTGCTGAGTTCTTCCAGTATTTTGTGCATGTTGCTTTGGATTTCCAGCTTCTGCAGATGTTCTTGTGTTCATAGTTTCCTCTGTTCATCATCAACTTCTTAGTTCATCTTAAACACCTCAATTAGTTCATTCCATAGTCTGCCATTTTTAAAACACTTTGCAATCTGTCCTCAATTTGACTTTTGACGTTCCATGATCAACCCAAATGCATGCATGCTCTACCCACTCAGAGAGAAACACATTTCCTGTAGTGAGGAATTCAAGGTTGAAGGAAAACCATAAACCTTATCTCTGTCTAGCTGTAATAATGTTTTAACAATGTTTTACTTCTGACCTCATGATAAAGTCTATTAAGTTCTTAAAATAGTTTCATACCTCCCTGACAGATACTATAAGACAATAAGACATAGGAGCAGGATTAGGCCATTTGGCCCATCGAGTCTGCTCTGCCATTCAATCATGGCGGATCCTTTTATCCCCTCCTCAGCACCACTCCATGGCCTTCTCCCCATAACCTTTGATGCCATGGCTAATTAAGAACCTATCAATTGCATTAAATATGTCCAACGATCTGGCCTCCACAGCTGCCTGTGGTATCAAATTGCACAAATTCACCACTCTCTGGCTGAAGAAATTTCTCCACATGCCCCTCTGTCCTGAATCTGTGGCCCCTTGTCCTGGACTCACCAACCATGGGAAACATCCTTTCCACATCTACTCTGTCTAGGACTTTCAACATTCAAAAGGTTTCAATGAGATCCCACCTCATCCTTATAAACTCCGGTGAGTACAGACACAGAGCTATCAAGCGCTTCTCATATGATAACCCTTTCATTCCTAGAATTAGCCTTGTGAACCTGCTCTGAACCACCTCCAATACCAGCACATCTTTTCACAGATAAGGAGCCCAAAATTATTCACAATACCCAAGGTGAGGAGTCACATCCCTGCTCTTATTTTCTAGACCTCTTGAAATGAATGCAAACATTGCATTTGCCTCCTCACCACCAACTGAACCTGCAAGTCAACCTTTAGGGTGTTCTGCACAAGGACTCCCAAGTCCCTTTGCATCTCAGATTTTTGGATTTTCTCCCCATTTAGAAAATAGTCTGCACATTTATTTCTTCTACCAAAGTTCATGACCATGCATTCTCCAACATTGTATTTCATTTGTCACTTTCTTGCCCACTCTCCTAATCTGTTTAAGTCCTTCTGCAGCTTTCCAGTTTCCTCAATACTACCTGCCCCTCCACCAATCTTTGTATCATCTGCAGACTTGGCAACAAAGCCTTTAAGTCAATCATCTAAATCATTGATATACAGCATATACAGCTGTAGTGGAGCGGGTATCAAGCTTCAAATTCCTTGATGTCCACATTTCCGAGGATCTCACCTGGTCTCTGAACTCCTCCATCCTGATCAAAAAGGTGCAACAGCGCCTTTATTTCCTGCGGAGTATCAAGAAAGCTCACCTCTGTCCCAGGATACTGACGGACTTTTACTGCTGTACCTTTGAGAGCATACTCACCAACTGCAGCTCAGTGTGGTATGGCAATTGTCCCGTATCGGACCGCTAAGCACTCCAGCATGTGGTGAAAACTGTCCAGTGGATTATCAGCAGCTAATTGCCTACCATTGAGAATACTTACCATAAACGCTGCCTGGGCAGGGCGAAAAGCATTATCAAGGATGCATCTCACCCTAACCATGGACTTTTTATTCTTCTCCCATCCGGTAGGCGCTACAGGAGCCTCTGCTTCCACATCAGCAGGCACAGGAAGAGCTTCTTCCCTGAGGCTGTGACCCTGCTGAACCTCACATCACAGCGCTAAGCAGTATTGCACCCATATTGTACTGTCTCAGTACTTTTATATTTGTTGCTGTAGCACTTACTTTTTTCAGTTATTTTGTAAATAACACTATTCTTTGCATTTCTGGTCAGATGCTAACTGCATTTCATTGGCTTTATATCTGTACTCAGCACAATGACAATAAAGTTGAATCTAATCTAAAAAATCTGATCTAATCTAAAATATAGTGGCCCCAACACCAAATCTCTGTGGAACATAACTAGTCACTGGCATGCAACCAGAAAAGGATCCTTTTATTCCCACTCGCTGCTTCCTACCCATTGGCCAATGCTTTCCTGTAATACCAAGGGCTTGGTAAGCAGCCTTATGTATGGCACCTTGTCAAAGGCTTTCTGAAAGTCCAAATATACGATATGCACTGCATCCCCTTTATCCATCCTACTTGTAATCTCCTCAAAGAATTCCAACAAGTTCATCAGGCAAGATTTCCCTTGAGGAAACCATGCTGACTTTGTCCTATCTTGTCCTGTTTCACTAAGTACTCCATAACCTTATCATTAAGAATTGACTCCAATGTCTTCCCAACCACTGTGGTCATGCTAACTGGTCTATAATTTCCTTTCTGCTGCCTTCCATATTTCTTAAAAAGTGGGGTCACATTTGCAATTTTCAGGTCCTCCAGAACCATGCCAGAGTCCAATTATTCTTGAAAGATCATTACTAATGCTTCCACAGTTTCTACCGCTTCCTCTTTCAAAACCCTAGGGCACAGTTCATCTGTACCAGGTGGCTTATGTACCTTTAAGTCTTTCAGTTTTTTGAGCACCTTCTCCCTTGGAATAGTAACTGCACTCACTTCTCTTCCCTCACACCCTTCAACAGCTGGCACACTGCTAGTGTCTTCCGCAGTGAAGACTGATGCAAAATACTCAATTAGTTCATGGAAAGACTCTTGACAGAGTGGAGGATCAGAGGGATCTTGGGGTCCATGTCCATAGGACACTCAAAGCTGCTGTGCAGGTTGGCTGCCTGTTAAGAAGGCATACGGTGCATTGGCCGTGGGATTGAGTTCAAGAACTGAGAAGTAATGTTACAGCTGTATGGGACCCTGGTCAGACCCCACTTGGAGTACTGTGCTCAGATCTAGTCACTTCACTACAGGAAGGATGTGGAAACTATAGAAAGGGTGCAGCGGAGATTTACAGGGATGTTGCCTGGATTGGGGAGCATGCTTTACGAGAATAAGTTGAGTGAACTTGGCCTTTTCTCCTCGGAGCGGTGGAGGATGAGAGGTGACCTGATAGAGGTGTATAAGATAATGAGAGGCATTGATCGTGTGGATAGTCGGAGGCTTTTTCCCAGGGCTGAAATAGCTAACACGAGAAGGCACAGTTTTACGGTACTTGGAAATAGGTACAGAGTGGATATCAGGGGTAAGTTTTTTACGCAGAGGGTGGTGGGTGCATTGAGTGGGCTGCCGGCGACTGTGGAGGTGGATACGATAGAGGGCTATGGGTAACCCTAGGTAATTTCTAAATAAGCACATGTTCCGTCCAGCATTATGAGCTGAAGGGCCTGTATTGTGCTGTAGGTTTTCTATGTTTCTATGTGCTTAGTTCATCTGCCATCTCCTTGTCCCCCATTATTATTTCTCTGGCCTCATTTTCTAGCAGGTCTATATCCACTCTCATCTCTCTTAATTTTTATATACTTGAAAAAGCTTTTTCTATCCACCTTGATATTGTTTGCTAGCTTGCTTTCATATTTCATCTTTTCCCTCCTAATGATTCTTTTCATTGCTTTCTGTAGGTATTTAAAAACTTCCCAATCCTCTATCTACCTGCTAATTTTAGCTTTGTTGTATGTCCTCTCTTTCGCTTTTACATTAGCTTTGATATCCCTTGTCACCCATAGTTGTACTATTTTGCCATTTGAGTATTTCTTTGTTTTTGGAATACACCTATTCTGCATTCTTCCTCATTTTTTTCCAGAAACTCCGCTGTCATCCCTGCTAGCATCTCCTTCCAATTTACTTTGGGCAACTCCTCTCTCATACCACTGTAATTTCCTTTACGCCACTGAAATACTGCTATGTCTGACTTTACTTACTCCCTATTAAATTTCAAGTTGAACTCAATCATATTGTGATCACTGCTCCTAAGGGTTCCTTTACCTTAAGTTCCCTAATTGCCTCCAATTCATTACATAGCACCCAATCCAGTGTAGCTAATCCCCTAGTAGGCTTAATGACAAACTGCTCTAAAAAGCCATCTCACAGGCATTCAACAACTTCACTCTCTTGAGATCCATTACCAACCTGATTTTCCCAATCTACCTGCATATTACAATCTTCCATGACTATCAAATTATTTCCCTTTTGACATGCTTTTTCTATTTCCCTTTGTTATATTCTGTTTTGGAACCCAATTTCTTTGCTCAATCAAGATCCTAGCTTCTCAGCAAGTGTGAAATATAATTGAGACCATCCATACTGGTGTCTAGATTAACGATCTATCTTCAATATGGAGCCAGTTCTTTGTTTACCATGCTATAGCTGCTGGCTTCCTTGGCACAATCATTCACAAATTCATCTCTTCTACAAGTTTTGATCTCCTCTGAACATTTTTTACTGTCTTCAGAGCTTTTTGACAAGAGCCTAATTTAGTACATGAAATGTGGTCTGACCAGCACTCTGTGCTTTCTTAATACAATTTCCCTAACTTGTTTTACCACAGTGTATTTGAATATATCCTAATGGTTTTGCTTGTTTCACTTCTAATCATATGCAATTTTCTGACCTAAATATACAACTCATGGATCTAGAGAATGTTGGAAATCTTTTACACATAAGTATTTCCCTCATATCAGTTATAAATTACACAACTAAAGGTCAAAGAATAAGCTCCTTTCTAGTTTTCAACATGCTTATTTCAATTTTATCTAAGAAGTTTCAATTGATTTATTGCCTTTTTAAAAGAATTGAAAGATGTTTTCCACTCCTACACTTACAGAGTGCACCTCTGTACCTCCCAGCCATTTAAGATGGGAGCAGTTGCACCAGTTACCCAGTGGGAAGCAATAAAAAATCCTGCAAATATATAGTAAGTCTGTATCTTTCCAAAAGAAACATGTTCTTCACCAGGAACTCTTCTGAGCAAAACTCTATTTCTTCTTTTGATCATTAAAAATTTCAAGAAAGCCAGCTATTTTAAAATTCACCCATGAATAAACTAAATTGCTTGAGACATTTATCTGCATTTCCCACCTCGAACTGAGTAACTCTGATTAGCAGTGGTCACGGTTGTATTTTAAAAAAGACACTTTATTTGAAATGCTTCCAACTTTAAAAAAGGCAGCATTTTAATAGGTGTATAGTTCAGAAATTTGTCGGTAATCAAGTATTTTTCTAAAAAGTTAACAAATTTCACGTTACATGCCAATGATAATAAACCCGATTCTGATTCTTATATAGGTTTCCCCGCTATCCGAAGGTAGAGCGTTCCTATGAAACGGTTCGTAAGCCGGAATGTTGTAAAGTGAATAAGTAATTACCATTTATTAATATGGGAAAAAATTTTGGGCATTCCCAGACCCAAAAAATAACCTGCAAAATCATGCCAAATAACACATAAAAGCTAAAATAACAGAAACTTATAGTAAAAGCAGGAATGATATGATAAATACACAGCCTATATAAAGTAGAAATACTTTTCTGCAGCACTGTCTAGCGCAGCGAAAATCTCACGGAAGCGCTCTCAGCAGAAACACTCTCTCCAGTAACCTTTAAGCTATGAAGCTGCCAAATCATACCAAATAATACATAAAAATACACAGCCAATATAAAGTAGGAATAATGTATGTACAGTGTAGTCTCACTTACTGGAATCGGAAAGACTCTAATAAATTGCAGTTTCGTCACAGTTAAACGCTTGCTTATACGAATAACCACCTGACGCAATCAGCAATCGCCTCTGATCTGGGCCGACAATTACGTGCTGGGCAGCACCTAATTAATTAGCTTCTTTATTTTGGCTTTTTTCTTTAAGATGTGCTGGGTCTGTTCCGACTACCGCTGCATCAGTGCATTCTTCATGGCAATGTATTGGTTGGTGGCCCGGAGGCGGAGGACCACTGCTTAAACTATGAAGCTGCCCTCGCCTCAGACACTGACCAAACCACCCATGATACCTTTAAATTCCACTTTCGCAACACTTTCATCACCATCATCCAGTGCTTTCTGTTTCAGCTTATTGAAAAGACTGACTGATTTCTCCTTAAGTATAAGAAAACTTAACAGAACACCACGCTTTGTACACCCATCAATCTATTCAAGCAATAGACTTTCTATTTTATCCATTACTGGATGCCGACTAAGAGAGACCACTTTGCTATGAGCAGAACCAACAGTAACATCGGCAGCTTTCAAAATCCTTTCTCTCTGTGTATAAACAGTGCAAGTGGTGGATGCAGGCAAGTTCAATGCGCAGACAATGTCCTTACTTCGTTCACCACGATCGAACCGCTTAATTATGTCTAGTTTTATGCTAAGTGTAACACCCTTATGAGCTCTTTTAGGCTTTTCTGATACCTTAGAACTTACTTTGCTAACGGATGCACTAAATATATTGAGATAAAGCACGTGTTTAAGCAATGGCAGCTAGAATGCAGTTCCGGGGGAGGAGCTTGTCTGTTCGGGCGCGTGCTGCCTTTTTTCATAACAGTGAAAACCCCTTCTGTTAGCGAAAACAGACAACTAATGTAGGTCTTTCGTAACAGCGAGGTGTCATAAAGCAAACGTTCGGAAAACGGGGGCCACCTGAATAATACAGTATTATTCTGTTTAATTGGGCCATTGGTTAATTGGGGCAGCTACTTATTTTGGATAACTGGAATTGTAATAAACTAGAATTAGAGTAACTAAACTTGTTTGGGATTAGTAGAACAAAAACTAATTTAGAAAATCTCAGGGATTCCCTAATTTATTTGGGACACTATGTCACTTAATTGGAATGGGAGACTATTGCAACACTGTTTCTAACTAGTGTCACCCACTTGCACTTGTGTGACCGTTAGACTACACTGTGACAGAGTGAACCGTTGTTAAATAATATCAGTTGTGTGTGTTTCTATTCAAAAAGCAGTGATTTTTTTTTGTCACTGACATCATCACCATGGCTCTGTCTGTCTAATTAGACAATGGATACTCCTGTCTGGGGTGCAGACCTGGGCGATGAATATGGAGATCCTGAGATGCCGGGAGTGGAATTTGAAGTTCTCAGTCATTTGTAAATTTGAACAAGATATTATTTTCTATTGATAACTATTATATTCCTCTGTTGACACAGTGCTAGGCATAGTTTTGTAGTACTGTAGTAGTGATTGGTAGTCATTTAAATACACAATTTGTTACTGAGTTAAATGATATTTTGTTTATTTTTATTAAGTTTTCACTATTTCCATGAAACTTTTGCTAACTGGGACAGCCACTTAATTGGGCCCAAATGTATTGACCCCAATATGTTCCAACTACCTAGAATCCACTGTATTTCTCTGATGATATTGTAGCTTAGAAATTTGCATATTCTCAAGATTTTTAAAAATGCATACATATATGAGTTCTGCTCAGAATCAGAACAATTCTTAACAGGATTTTTTTTTAGATCATGAGAACACTCAGTCCTTGTTTATTGTCATTTAGAAATGCATACATGCATTAAGAAATGATACAATGTTCCTCCAGAGTGGTATCACAGAAAAACAGGACAAACCAAAGACTAGCACTGACAGAACCACATAATTATAACACATAGTTACAGCAGTGCAAAGCAGTACCATAATTTGATAAAGAACAGACCATGGGCATGGTAAAAAAAAAGTCTCAAAGTCCCGAGTCGATTGACTCCCGAGTCCCCGATAGCAGGCGGCAAAGGGAGAAACTCCCTGCCATAAACCTCCAGGCACCGACAACTGCCGATGGATTGGAAGCACCTGACAACAGCCGATTTAAATAACTTTACTCTTAAATGGTTCAGGTTTTAATTTTTTACATGGTGATCATATGGTGGTAATGGCCTTGAGTTAAAAGTTACCAATATTGGATGCAGTATTCCAACTATGCTCCCGTACCAGTGGTGCTGAACACTGGGCTCATAATCCAGATAACACTAGTTCACATCCCAAATCACTGTTTCAGAACTTCAATTCCAATATTAAATCTTAAAATCATAAACAAGTGTCTACAAAAGTGAATAAAATCTGTTGGGTTATCATTACATACTAGTTCATTAAATGCCCTTTACAAAGTAAGAACTGTTATAATGACTTTTTATGTTCCTCAGTGCAGTTCAAAGGCAGAAGTTAGAAACTGCAATAGGTACTTCAGGATTGAATTTTATATCTCAGTCAGTTTCAATGCGGTTTCAGGGAGACTTTTCCAGATTTCCATTACCTTTTGTATTAACTTTATGTGTCCTTTGAAGTGTCTGAGTAAATCATTATATTGCATCAAACTGCAAGCAGAAAGTGAGGGGAAATGCCCGTCACTAAGGCAACCAGAAACAACAATTATCATGCTGCCCTTATGAATGAGACTCACACCTGGAGAATTAAGCTCAGTGTTTGTAAACTATTCACCTTAAAACTCAGTTTTATTATGTTTAATTAAATCAGTAATATAAACTATATGATAAAACAATTAAATAAATTTAGAACTTTCTGCCTTCTTAATACAGTTGTTATCTGGTCTTGATTATACCACACCATTAACTAACTCTCTTTATGCCAACTGCAATAAAACAGGTGTGTGGAAATATAAGGCTTACTTCTTCATGTGATTTATGGTAAAATGCTACTAAAGGTTTGTATGATATTGGTGTGTATCTCTTTGTTCTACAGGGAAAGGACAGATTTGTATTTCTGTAGGTAAGGGCATGACCCTTAAGGGTAATGTTACCGAAGTCATGAGGGATTTCAATAGCCAGATAGATTGGAAAAATCAGCTTAGTGTTGGATCCCAAGAGGAGAAATTTGTACAGTATCTATGAGATGTTTTTATCGAGCTGCCTATGGTTGAGCCCATTTGGGGAAAGGCAATTCCGGATTAAGTTAATGGCTCTGTCTGTCTAAGTAGACAATGGATGCGCCAGTTACGGGGCACAGACCTGGGCGATGAAATTGGAGATACTGGGCTGCCCAGACATCAAGATCCCCCTCTCAGCCTCGCAGATGTAGTCCAAAGGAATGCGAGGCAGTACATTTAGCATCAGCTTGGCTGCAGGAGCTGCCGGGAGGTGACGTGATACGTCATCCAACCGCCTTAGGGGCTCCACTCTGGATTTGTGTAAGGTTTACTCCTTAGCCTTCTCTTCTCCCGAAGATACCCACAGGGCAGTAGGATCCGTAACCCTGGATAGGGGCCCATAGCGGGTACTGTCACCCGGAGCCAGCTGATCCCAGGACTCGTGTAAGGCAGGGTCATCACACTTTGTAGTAGTGACATATGGAGCCACTACTCACTACCCAATTCCGGATTGGGTGTTGTGTAATGAACCAGATTTGATTGGGGAGCTTAAGGTTATGGAACCTTTCGGAGGCAGTGGTCATAATATAGAATTCACCCTGCTGCTTAAGAGAGAGAAGCTATGGTTAGATGTATCAGTGTTACAGGGGAGTAAAGAGGATTTGCAACTGGATTCTAGACTTCCTTACCAATTGCACACAGGCAGTCAGATTAGGCAGGTATGCATCAACCTCCCTGACCCTGAACACCTGTGCATTGACCTCACCCTTTTCATCCATGACTTTGCCCCTGCCTATGTACCAACTTTTCAGGAGACATCTAACTTGTCATTGGATTAATGACAAACAACAACAAAACAGCACACATACAGGAGGTGCAGAAACTGTCTGAATGGTGCAATAACCATAACCTTTTCAATCAACACCAAAAAGAACAAAGAAATGCTCACTGATTTCAGGAAATCAAGAAGGTATAAACAAGCTCCACTACTCATAAGCAGTGAAGCAGTGGAAAGGGGCTCTAGCTTTAGGTAGGTTCTTGGGAGTGAACAACACAGAGAAACTCTCTTGGACCACCAACACCTCCTTGAAAACAGGCAATGCTCAGCAGCTGCTGGTAAACCTTTATCGATGTGTAATTGTGATTATTCTGACCGCTTTCATGACAGTATGGTTCACTAGCTGCAACATGACCGACCAAAAAGCATTTCAACGAGTGATCAGGATTGCACAGAACATCTTTGAGACGGTTTGAACATGTAGTTTAAAACAAATGGAACAGCTAACGAGAAACAAGTACTAATTATGCTGAGTGCATTTGTCTTCAAGTCATGCAGTTTGCTTTGAAGCTGAACTGCTCCAACCAAACCAGCTGAAGTGAGCTTTCTGATATCTTGAAATTAATGCAGGAACAATTAGAACCAAAAGTATTGTTGATTGCAGAACATTTTAGGTTTCATAAGCGGAATCAAAAGGAAGGGGAGTCCATCAAGTTGTCTGAGCATTGTCGATGTGGTATAGGCTTAACGATGCACTGAGAGATCGTTTAGTGTGTGGAACACTACAAGAAAGCATTCAAAAATGGCTCCTAACTGAAGCACGAATTACATTGAAAAGAGCAGTTGAAATCGCTGTATCATAGGAAACAGCAGATTGAGACACAATTGAGTTGCAGTAAGGAATGAAAACGAGCTTGAACAAATTTGCAGCATCTAAGCTGAATCTACCTGGCTGAACAAATTGTGCTTCTGTTGTGGCATGGGTTCACATGCACCAGACCAATGTAATTTTAAAGGGCAAAACTTGCAGAAAATGCAACAAAGTAGGACACATACAAAGAACATATTGGACAGACAAAAATAAACGAACTGCAGAGGAAAGAGAAATAGATTGTAAATCAGGTTGCAGTTTCAAAAAGAGCAATAATCTGCATGCTGTTGATGAAAAATCTGATAATGATGAGAGTGACACAGGACTGTATAGGATTTAGATTTACAATGTGAAAACTAACAACAGACGCGCAATATGGCTTACATCAGAAGTTCATGGCAAACTAACTGAATTGGAATTAGACACTGGCATAGCTGTTCAGTCATTCCACAAAATGGGTTTTGAACAACATCTCAAAGATACTAAGCATAAGCCTGCAGATATCCAACTAAGAACTTAAGCAGGAGGAAAGTAAACATTTGTGGGACTGACATTCGTAACAGTGAAATAGAACAACCAACAATCCATTTTGGGTTTGTATGTCCACCAGTATTATGGGGGCATGATTTCCTGAGAAAGCTACAATCTTTTTGGAGATCCATCTATTGTTTGCATGCCACATCCTCTACAATAAGGTCAACTGAAAATGAATTGAGGAAGGTACTGGATGATGCCAGAACTTTCTCCATGCTGTGTACAGTTGTCCAGTAGAGGGCAAACAGGTGTTAATGCCAACCTCTGTGTCACTGGTTGGAAAGCATATTGGACGAAGGAGGAACTGTGCTGCTCAGAGGAGTCGTGAAAGTGACAAAAGCAGTGGTATGACCATAACAGTCTTTGTAGGCAACGTATCTGAGAAAGCTTCTGATATGTTAATCAGGCAGTTACTTGTGAAATGTGGCTTGGTTTTAAGCTGCAAGAGAATTCGAAGAGATTTAGGTAAGTTGCAAACATTCAGCTTTTGTGAATCTAAAGAACCAGAATCTACTCTGTGTGCATTAAGGTTGTTGCATGAACTTCAAGTGGAGACTTGAAACAACCTTAATGCATGCAGACTAGATTCTGGTTCCTTAAAGCAGATGCAAAGATCAAAGCCCCACTGTATGAATGGAAGGCCAAAAAAGAAAGGAGTGAATGGAGATACAAAAACAGAGGATTCATCAACTGATGTTTTGGATGAGGAAATTAAGGGGAGTGATCAGATTGTGAAGGGAGCAATAAAAGGATTAATAAGAGAATACTCCAGTGAATAAAATGCAACTTCCTCACAATCAAGATGCACAGACTAGAAGAGGAAAAAGGAAGGGAAGAAGAGGTGTCCCAGGCTGTCAGAACCACTTTCTGCAGTCTCATGGAGGAGGCTCCAGAAACACAGCCACAAGTTTCATCTTCCAAGAAGAGTGATTCTCCTTGTCAGAAAGATATTATCCCACAAGAGTTAGGAAGCCTCCACAGCAATTAAAGCTTGAGGCCAGAATGAGATAATTTAAAATTTACTATGCTGTGGATGTCTATATAGAAGTTGTATTATATAGCGAACTGTGTATATAGTTCAGATATATTCTCTATTGAGTTGGAGCTTATAGTTAAGCAGGGTGAATGTTTCGCTAATGTTTGAGTAATATTGTGAATATGTTGTTAATTAAACGTTCTTCATTTGTTTAAATGATTCATTACAGGTTATAGGTATCAATATGTGATTTGCATACATCATGACGCTATCATGTGATACATGTGTGCCTCGCTTAAAGAACAAACTAAAACTTGCATCTCTTGTTTTTCTTCTGATTAGTTTAATGTTTTGAAGTTACAAAGTATAACAGTCTCCATCTCTGGGGACAAACTGTCTACCGACATCTTTTATAAACACACTGATTGCCACGGCTATCTTGACTAAACCTATTTCCACCCTGTAAGGATGCTATTCCCTTTTCTCAGTTCCTTTGTCTCTGTCATACCTGTCCCCAGGATTAGGCTTTCCACTCCAGGACATCAAAGGTGACAACTTTCTTTAAAGAAGAGGGTTTCCCTTCCTCCACCATTGATGCTGCCCTCACTCTCATCTCTTCCATTTCCCGGATTCCACACTCACCTCATCTTCCCATGAACTTTCCAGGTATAGAGTTCCTCTTGTCTTTACCTACCATCTCACGAACGTTTGCATCCAACACATCATTCTCCACTACTCCTGCCATCTCCAATGGGATCCTGCTACCAGTCACATCTTTACTTCCCCCCATTCTCCGTTTTCCACAGGGATTACTCCCCCCATGATTACCTTGTCCATTTGCCCCTCTCCACTAATCTCCCTCCTGGCACTTATCCTTGCAAGTGGTCAAAGTGCTACATCTGCCCATTCACCTCCTCCCTTACCTCAAATCAGTGCCCCAAACAGACGTTTCAGATGAGGCATCACTTCACCTGCCAATCTGTTGGAGTCATCTACTGTATCCGGTGTACCTGATGGGGCCTCCTCTACATTCATGAGACCCGATGTGAATTGTCAAGGACCTCCACTCCATCCGCCAAAAGCTGAAAGTGGCCAACCACCTTAATTCCTAAGCCTATTCCTGTTCTGACATGTCAGTCCATGGCCTACTCTTTTGCTGCATGAGGCCACTCTCAGGTTGGAGGAGCAGCACATCATATTCCGCCTAGGTAGCCTCCAACCTGATGAGCATTGATGTCTTCTTCCACTAAAAAATATTTCCCTCCCCTTTCCCTCTTCGATTCCACACTCAGGCCTCTTACGTCTCCTCCTGCGTGCTATCACTGCCTGCTGGTGCTTCTCCTTCTTCCCTTTCTTCTACAGTCCACTCTCTTCTCCTATCAGATTCCTTGCTCTCCAGCCCTTTAGAATTCCCACTTTTCTGACCACCTATCACCTTCCAGCTAGTCCTCCTTCCCCACCCCCACCTTTTTATTCTGGCGTCTTTCCCCTTCCATTCCAGTTCTGAAAAAAGGTCTTGGCCTGAAATGTTAGCTGTTTATTTATTTCCATAAATGCTGCCTGATCTGCTGAGTTCCTTCAGCATTTTGTATGTGTGTGTTAATCTGGATTTCCAGCATCTGCAGAATCTCTTGTGTTTATTAAACAGGGCTTTGTTATTGAATTGATGGTTTTGTGGCCAAGTTTGTGGACAAAATGAAGATAGGTTGAGGACCAGGTAGTGTTGAGGAAGCAGGGAATCTGCAGAGAATTTAGATAGATTGGGAGAATGGGCAAAGAAGTGGCAGATGGAATGTAGTGTAGGGAAGTGTATGGTTATGCATTTTCGTAGAAGGAATAATGGCATAGACTATTTTTAAATGGGGAGAAAATTCAAAAATCAGAGGTGCCAAGAGACTTGGGAGTTCTTGTGCAGGTTTCCCTAAAGGCTAAGTTTCAGGTTGAGTCAGTGGTACAGAATGCAACTGTAAGCATTCATTCCAGTTAGCATTCATTTCAAAAGAACTATACTATAAGAGCAAGAATGCAATGCTGAGGCTTTATAAGACATTGATCAGATCACACTTGGACTATTGTGAGCAGTTTTGGGCCCATTATCTAAGAAGAGTTGTGCTGTCATTGGAGAGGGTCCAGAGGAGGTTCATGAGAATGACTCCTGGAATGAAAGGGTTAATGTATGATGAGCATTTGATGTTTCTGGGTCTGTATGAAATTTTAAAGTTCTATGTACAGTTATTATCAAAGTATGTATACATTATACAACCATGAGATTTATCTCCTTACAGGCGGCCACAAAACAAGAAACCCAAATACCCAATTTTAAAAGAATGCAACAACGTACAGAGGACGAGGAAAAACAAATCGTGCACATAATAAAAGCCATCAAACAGCATTCAGAACAAAAATGAGTCCATAGACACAAAAGCCTAGAGCAGCCAGAGCAGGCCCATTGCCTCAGCCTCAGTTCACCACATAGTGGAGCCTGCAGACATGGAGCCTGGAGCAGCTGGAACAGCAGGAGCAGGCCCACAGCCTCAGCCTGAGTTCATCACATAGTGGAGCCTGGAACAGCTGGAACAGCTGGAGCAGGCCCACAGCCTCAGCCTGAGTTCATCACATAGTGGAGCCTGCGGGCATGGAGCCTGGAGCAGCTGGAGCAGGCCCACAGCCTTAGCCTTAGTGCAGCAAAGAGCGGAGCAAACATCGCGGAGTAGCGAGTAGAACCCACCCAACCCTCGCTTCCGGTCCCAACACCCTGCCTTTCAATCCATCTGTCCCAGCATTTAAATCGTCCAAGTATTGGGTCATTCCTCACTTAATGACCTGGGACCTGTCAATTCAATATGCTCTGGGCCTGGACCCCACCCCATGTTCTGGCCCATACCTGCCCCTTCCAAATTGGCCTGGTGCTCAGATGGATAAATCCTCGCTCTCTGTTTAGGTGGACCAGCTCAGATACTCCTCCGCTCTGACCTTCCTCTGCTCCCCATGCTCCAACTGTGTCTCAGACTCCGGCCACTTCTTGAACATGCCTCAACCTCGCTCACACCTGCGTGCCTCGACCCTCGAGTCAGCCTCGCCTTCGCTCACCTCTTCGTTGTTTGTGGTGATAGTTTACCATAATTTTTACAGTGTTATTAATAAAATATTTGGTTGTAATTCTTGCCTTGAGAACTGGCAGTAAGCTGTCGTCCATCTTCAGCATTGATATCTTAAACCAAAAGTGTACTTGCTGGTGTTTAGAAGAGGGGGGATCTCATTTAAACCTATTGAATATTGAAAGACTTAGATAGGGTGTTTGTGGAGTGGCTATTTCCAGTAGTGGGGGAGTCTAGGACCAGAGGGCATAGCCTTACAACAGAGGACTGTCCATTTAAAACAAAGATGAGGAGGAATTCCCTTAGCCAGACAATAGTTAATCTCTGGACATCATTGCCACAAACAACTGTGGAGCACAAGTCATTGGGTATAATTAAAGCAGCGGTTGATAGATTCTTGATTAGTCAAGGTATCAAAGGTTACAGGGAGAAGGCAGGAGAATGGGGTTGAAAGCTAATAAATCAACCATGATGGAATGGCAGAGTGGACTTGATGGGCTGAATGGCCTAATTCTGCTTCTGTGTCTTATGGTTTTCTGTTCATATGGGATTTCAATTATTTTTTCACCAAAATGCCAGCTCTCTGTTTGATTAGGAACTGCTTGGGATCATATAGTAGTAGAATGATAGAGCACCACAGTACAGAAACTTCTACTATGGTCCGTCTACTTTGTGATGAGATATCAATCTACCTAGTCCCATCAACCCGCACGTAGACCACAGCTCTCGATACCCCTCCCATCCATGTCTATCCAAATTTCTCTTAAGTGTTGAAATCAAGCCCACAAACTCACCCTCCACCTTTTCCACCCTCTCACCACCCTCTGAGTGAAGAAGCTCCTCTTCAGTTTCCACCTTACCATTTCATCTTTTATCTGTAACCCTCTCACCAGGCTCTTGTGCAAACTAGGCTCGACTGCTAACTCTGATAACAGCCCTGTAGCTCAGTGATGAGATGGCTACTGTTCATAAGCAATATACTGCTAGGGTCATTATGATTCGAATTCAACCACACAGGAAAGTGAGATGTTCAGATTAAAACAACCTCGATTTGAGCGAATGAGGTGTAAATACTGCCCGTACAGAATTACTGGTCACCAAGAAATGACAAATCATACACCCACATAAAATTATAAAGGAAGTGTATTTACCAATTTCAGCTTTATCGAACAGTTATTAAGAAAAAGAAAAGGAAGAATGAAAAAATAAAAGGGCCATTACAGTTAGACCAGTGATCCCCAACCACCGGGCCGCGGACCGGTACCGGGCCGCGAGGAAACGATATGATTTGGCAATAGGAGTCAGCTGCACCTTTCCTCATTCCCTGTCACACCCAGTGTGGAGCTTGAACGCACGCGAGGTCATTACCTGCGTGTCATCCATGTCAGCGCGGGAAGGAGATCAACTCCATGAGCTTGCAAATGACGGCGGGCTGAAAAGTATGTTTGACATAACCTCTCTGCCGGCATTCCAGATCAAAGTCAAGGCTAAATATCCTGAGATAGTCAGGAAAGCACTGAAAACGTTGCTTCCATTTCCAACGTATCTCTGCAATGAATGCAACGAAAACTAAATTGCGGAATAGACTGGACATAAGGAACCCCCTTCGAGTATTGCTGTCTCCCATCACCCCTCGGTAGGACCATCTTGTTGCTGGAAAACAAGCCCAGGGCTCCCACTGATTCAGCAATATTGGTGCGTTGCAATTATTTTATATGTTCATACGAGGAAAATATGCGCTGTGTGTTTGATATCCAAACGTTACTTGAAATGTTATGATGCTGTTATAAGTGACTTATATAACCATGTAACACCTAGTCCCACCGACCTGCACTCAGCCCATAACCCTCCATTCCTTTCCTGTCCATATACCTATCCAATTTTTCTTTAAATGATATCGAACCTGCCTCTACCACTTCTATTAGAAGTTCGTTCAACACTCCAAGCTCCCCTGTCCTCCCCTGATAATTGTCTTATCGCTATACTCATGCGAGGAAAATATGCACTGTGTGTTTAATATTAAATTCGCTAGATAAACCCTTTTAGAAACGAAATTGAGTGTATTAGCCACTTATCACCTATATTCCGGTCGTGATTAACACCCGCCGCCACCGCCAACAGAATCGGCACGTTTAAGAAATCGGCACATAAACGCATGCGCATTGGCACGTTTAAGAAATCGGCACGTAAACGCATGCTCAAGTTACGCATGCGCACTGGTGCCCGCGCATGGCTTCATGGTCATTGTAATCTTTCTCGGGGTAAACCCAACGTATTTGACTGCTACTCTTGTACGTTGGCAACCCTACCCCCCACCTCCGGTCGGCCGGTCCGCAAGAATATTGTCAATATGAAACCGGTCCGCAGTACGATAAAGGTTGGGGACCCCTGAGTTAGACGAGTCTAGGTGAGCACTTAACGGTTAGAGCTCATCCCTTCCAAAAGCTAAGTATAACCATTACTCACAACACTGAACTTTCATCAACTATTACTGGTACAGCTTCCCATCTTGGATTTCTTGGTCTTCTGAAATACCCCTCACATCTTCCAGTTGGAATGAACCCTATGTGCATCTCTCCCAATATTCTCTTCTCCGCATCTCCCGCCAAAAGACCACAAGCCCCACCACTCTCCGTTACAAATCTCTCTCTTCCCAGCCCTCTCTAGAATCTTCTCCCAATGCTACCATCCTGATTGGCTGACACAACATTCCTAAATTGAACAACATAGCTCCTTATTTTAGCCGAACCCAAAACATTCTACCAGCAGGACACTCAGCTTTTACAGAAAACTACTAAAATTAAATACCTCACAGCATAGCAGTAGAAATCATAACCAAGGCATTACATTCTCTCACCACCAAAAATAGTCATGTCCTCATGACTTTGGAACTGATTAAACCATTATTAATAACACACTATCCAAATGAATTCCAAAATTTCAGAATCCCCCAATCCATTTGTAAATGGCATAACACATCTCAGAATATCTCACTATTGGGATTGATGCAACATTCTGTTTCCCTGATGTGTCATATGCCAGCCTATCTGGGGGCTTCCTGACTCTCTGAGACCTTCTTATCTTATCTTCATGTTTTTTTTACTCTTGCAGTTTCTTAACTCCACCCACAAAGGTTCAGCATTCTCTGACCCTATGTTTCCTCTTTCTAAAGATGTAATTCCATCTCATACCAACAGAGCCACACTACCGCTTATGTCCCCTCCACATCCCGAATGATCCGAAGTTCTCCAGTCCCAGCTCTATTTCTTTAACATGGTCTGAAAAAAACTGCAGCTGGACGCACTTCATGCAGGTGTAGTCATTAAGGACACTGGGGGTCTCCCTGCCTACCCACATCGCCCAAGAGGAGCATTCCACTATCCTGCCTGGTAATCCAGTGCTCTAAATATGCAATAAGAAAGACTAAAAAGAGAGAAAGAATGAATGTAATAAATAAAGAAATAGAGAAAATTATCTGAAATCTACTTAAAGCCTCTGCCTCTCCTCTCCTAAGCCTCACTGAGCCAAAGTCTCAACTGCGCACTCTAACACTGGTCCACTCACACAATTCCTGCTTCCACAATGACCACTCTGCATAAACCTATATTCTCTTTATTGGCCCTTGCCAAGTGCTTAATCATCATTGATCTGTGGCATGCAGAATTCCTGATTGCCCCCATTCAAATTCCTTCTGCTACTGCATACACTCCAATGGTTCCTAGTGATCTGTGGTGTGGAGATCAAGAATAGTTTGCTTACATTCTTTTGTAAAGGTTCTGATGTGGCCAATGTCAGAACTGATTGGTCAGGAGTTCGCTGTTGAGATAGGCATGTGCTTAGTTGGCAGGATTCTCTCCTTTTAGGCATTGCCTGACCACCTGGGTTCCCCAGCATTTTCTTGTTTTTATTTCAGATTTTCAGCATCTTTCAGATGATTTTAAACTACAAAGTATATGTTCCTGCATTGTTTTTTCTCACCTTCCAACTCATTTGACATTTCAAAATACTCATGACCTTCTCATCAGCAGAACAGCTTAATTTCTACCTTTAGTATCTTTTTTTTTCCCCTTTCCAAGGCGAATGGGTTCTACTAGTGCCCTTGGCCTGCAGCTGCACTTAAACTCTGGAGCTTTGTGATGATGGTTTCTGCTTTTGGGGCTCACTGACTGGTCATTCGTCAATATCCCAAGGGCACAGCCGAGAAGAAAAGTGCACCTTTGGGCTCCAAGTTTTCCCAGCCATTTGGACAAGCTAATTCTATGCTGGTGCCGCTGAATAAGCATCGTGGGAGAAAATAAAATATCGTGAACATTGGATCAGCTGTCGGTGGTCTCTGTACTCGTTGAACCACTCTCTCTCACTCTCTTTTCTCTTGTTGGTGGGGGAGAGTTAGCTGCTGATTCTTGAGTCGGAGAACTCAATAAAGCAATGTGGTAGACTTCAGCACTATAAATCTGCGAGTTTTTGTTTTTTTTGGTCTCCCCTCTCACTATGTGACATCTCTCTCCCTCTTTATTAGGGAGAGAGAGAACATATGCCATATTGAATTGGTCAGATGAAAGATGAGTTTTTGTGGTACTGCAGATCATGGTCTCCCTTGGGGGCTCTGCTATTGCTGCTTGATGGGTGGTGGGTGGGTGCTGATGCTTTTTTTGCTGAAATAAGTGGGGGAGGAGGTGCAAAGGGTTGATGCTTTGCTGCTTCTTCTGTGTGGGAGTTTGGAGAAAGGTGCTTTGGGGTTCTGACATTTTTCTTGTCATTCATTCTTTGGGGTACTCTGTTTTCGTGGATATCTTCAAAGACTAAGAATTTCAGGTGGTATATTGTAAATGTTCTCTGATATTAAATAGAATGATTGAATTTATTGAAAAGGCATTTGATGGACTCAATGGGCAACCGATACCTCAGAAATCCTTTAACATCTGTTTTCAACTTCTTTGCATGCCTCAGAACATTTTTGCAATGCTTCCAGGACCAAGTTTTTTTAAATATCATTTTCAGTCTTTACAAAGCACTTATTTTATGGTATACCATTACATATATATTTTTTTCTACTTATATGCTGTTTTTTTTAAGTCACCCACCAAGTTATGGAGATTATTTGCTGCAATCCTGTCCACTTTATCTTCTACATCTAGTTAAAATAGGCATGCGTTATTTGATCCGCATTAACAATCCTGCCCCAGGTACAGCTGCATTTTCTGTGGTTGTTTGGAACAGGTCCTGTTCCAAACCCACCAGGCCCCCCTCCTCAACTCCTCCTCTGTTCTATTGACAACTACTTTGGTGCTCTCTCCTGGACTTTTGCCGAATTTGTCAATGTTTATCACTTTCACTACTAACCTCCACCCTGACTTCAGATTCATTTGGACCATTCCTGACGCTTCTCTCTCTTTCTTGGATCTCTCTGTCTCCATCTCAGGATAATTACTGTTAAGACATATTCTGAGGTTATGGAATGTAGCAAATACTAATTTCAACAGCAACTAGTCTTCAGATCTGAACATGGACTGCAGATTGAATTTAAATGCAGCACTGAACAATGGTCTTCCTGGAGCTACATTTTGGGGTTAATGCAAACCAGGAAACACCCAGCTGACCTGAGATCTCTGCATATGCTTGAATGCAGCTCAGAGACAGTTGTGATTAACACTCATTTTGGATGTATTGGTGTGAAGATCTAGGTATTTGAAAATGATATGTAACTCAAAGGGAACTTTAAAATGTATTGCAACTATAGAAATTGTCCTGTTGGTGCCTTTGTTGCTTAACTTGTAAAAATGTGATGAAATGTTGGTCAAGAAGCCTCTTTCCAGAGCGACTCCAAATGCCGCCAGCTTGTGTGTCAAATAAAAACTTTTATGTTACCAGCTGCATGTCTCTCCAGTGGCTTCCATTGACAGTCACAACTTTTACTATGAATACACTGACTCCCAATGGTAATTACGTGGCACCTCCTCCCACCCAGTCCCTCATGCGGACACCATCCCTTTCTCTCAGTTTCTCTGCCTCCACTCTATCTGTTTTCAAGATGAAGATTTTTGTTGCAGGATAGCTGTGATGACCTCCTTTTTCAGAAGAAGCATTTTGCCCTCGCTGTGGTTGATTACATCTTCACAAACATTTCCTCTACTTCCTGGACTTCTCTTTTCGCCCAGCCTTCCCCCCTCCCATAGTTAGAACAGGGGGAGAGTTGCCTTGGTGTTTATTTACTTACTGGGATGTTCTTGCCTACCATCCCCCAACTACATCCAGCAAATCACCATTCGTCATTTCCTCTAACTTGGCACATGATCCCACCACCTTCTCCCCACCTCTGTCTGCTTTGTGTGGGGATGCTGTCTCCGTGACTTTCTGGGTTGTTCATCCGCTTTCACCCCTCCTCCTCCCACCACCTGGTTCTTCCCTCTGCAGAAGGTCCAACGGCTGTCCCTACACCTCCTCCCTCACCACCACCCAGGGATCTAAACAATTCCTGTGGGGGAGGTAAAGATTCACATGTACCTCCTCCACCCTCCTCTCTAGTGTATTTGTTTCTCTTGACATGGCCTCCACTACAATGATGAGACCAAGTGTAGACTAGGTGACTGATTTCTGGAAGAGCTGTACTCTGTCTGTAAAGGCCATCCTGGGCTCCCGCTTGCATGCCATTTCAACCCTCTTCCATTTCCCACACCGACGTGTCCATCCTCAGCGTTCCACACTGTCAGGGTGAGGGCAAACACATACTAGTAGAACAACACCTCATGTTCCACCTGGGTAGTCTGCAGTAGTGAACATGGAAATTTTCCAATTTCAGGTAGCACCCACTCATTGTGCTCCTTTTTCATTCCTTCTAATTGACTCAGGTTACCTCCTTGCCCATGCATTTAACTTCCTATCACCTCCACTGACTGGTTCCACCTGCCTACTATCCTTCCCTTATCTGTTTTCACATCACCTTTATTACTTACCACATTCCAGCATCTGCAGCCTTGTGTCTCCATTTATTACACCCCCCCACACCCACCTCACTTCATCTGACACTTTCATCCTTCACAATCACCTGTCAGCTAGCATCTCTGACCCCCTCCCTCACCCGGCTCTTTCTGCCTATCTGCTTCCTCACCTAGTCCCACCTATCGACTTCCACCTCTGCTTCACTTCTCCCTCTCACTTAATAATGACTACTGCCACTCACTCTTTGTCCTGACATAGGGTGTCAACCTGAAGTATTTCCAATCCCTTTCTTTTCATTCACAGATGCTGCCTGACCTGCTGAGATCTTCCAGCAATTTATTTTTAGGAATAATCCTGTTCTCCTTAATCATGTTCTGCTCCACCTTTATGAACCAAGAATACTCTGAAAATGGACAACTATTTTGACCAACACATACTGGATAGCCCTTCATTTAATATCACAATTCTATTAGTATCATGGCTCCTAGCATTGTAACCTAAAACTGAGGGTTGGACTGTAGGTGTGGTTGTAAGTGAGGCTTGTCTTGGAAGCAGCAGAGCCACAGTGAATCAAACTGATTCGAATAAGTGTGGACAACGTATGAAGTGAACTGGAGTGTTTAAGGGTTTACCTCTCAATACCCTAGCAAGCCCGATGAAATCTATCCAGTCATTCTGAAGAAAATAGATAGACTTCAAGAATGGGTAAATGAAATAAGGAATTGAAAATAAAATACAGGATCTGGTATATGACCCTCACCTGAAGTTTGACAGTATTTTGAAGAAAGCACACCAGTCAGGTCTGAGGGCTGTAAATTCAGAGGTCCACACTAAAGGCTGCCATATTCACATGCATGTTCCTGTCTTCAGATGAGGTAAAATCTGAGGGGGAGAGCAATGTGAGAATTCAAAGAATCCCTGGTCCCTGGTGCCAAGCCTAAGGTCATCTGGACCTAAAGGACTCAACAGAAAGTCAGAAGATCGTGAGCTTGCCCTAAGGGTTCATCTTCAGGCTCCACAGTTCTCCTGTTGCCACACAGTACAGGGCTTCAGGTTAAATAAGTTGGTGATGTCACTGCACCCACAAGCCATTGCCCCTTCATTATCACCATCCCACCCATGCATCACCATCTGAATATCCATTTCCCTCCTTTGATGATGCCTGATCTGCTGAGTTCCTCCAGAATTTTGTGTGTGTTGTACAGTTCCTCTATTTCAGTGTGACATCTGTTTGCTGAAAGCAACTTCTGAATATGAATATAAGCTTTATTTTCCCCGTGTGGTCTCTACTTCAGCCTCCTCTGCTCTGCATTATCCTTTCCTATTCCCCCTATCTCAGTACAGTATCTGTATTTTTGTTCACAGCAGGCAAGTCATCCAAGGCAAATATACAGTATTTATTTTTGTAGCAAAAGCAAATGTCAGCATATTGCACCACTGAATTACCTTCAGAAATTTTCAGTTTTCATCACAGCTCTTGTTTTAATCCCTATGTTGCTACTAATTTTTGCAAAATTGTTTTTTTTTCTTCTAGTGAGGAAAATATATTAATGTAGTTCTGTCCAACAAGACTATTTGATGTTGTTATTTATATTAATGCAATTCTCCTCTGTCATTTTCCTTCCTGCATCCTCAGTCACTCATATTCTCCATCATCCGAGTCAAGTTTGTTGTCATTTGCACAAATACATGTACGCACAGGTGCAATGAAAAACTTACAGCAGTAGCACAGGGACATAGCTTCACAAGAGAAGAACTTACAAGAGAAGCATAAATTAAATGTATTTTTATAAGAATAAACGTGTTTAGAACAAAGAAGTCAGTTTTAGTGCAAAGTGATCAACATTCTAGTGATCAGGGTTGTGCTGGATGGTTCAAGAGCCAAATGATTGAAGGAAGTAGTTGTTCTTGAACCTAATGGTGGGTCCAGGTCCTTCTGTTGAAGGTCTGGAGTTTAGTTTAATGAAAAACAAAGAAGATTTGCACTAGTCTTTTTTTTTATTAAAGGTAGATAATTCAGGAATAGCTGTGTATCAATAACAATTTCAAATATTAATCTGCAAAAGCATTTGATTTTGAGAGGAGTGGCTACTTGTTATGTAAAATACCAGACCTGCAATCTGTAATCTTGTTAGACTCTGTCTGGGTTGCTTCATTTAACTAGTTTGGACCAGTCAGAATGCAAAGGCACAAATACACAAGGCTGGTGTGGGCAGAGCCATGAAACAATGTTGGTTGTAGCCCCGTACAATGACCAGTAAGAAGGTGACCTGGGTAGGTCAGGTGACCTTGAGCCAATGGGATGGAGATCCAATGGTTCAATTGATGAGGGACAGTATAAGACTCAGGAGCTCGAAATACACAGGGGTGATAACTCCCTAGCAGCCAGAGACCAACCATCGCGGATAAGGAGGACCCCACGGACACGTGGAGATCGGGACCACGAGGAATGCCTGGCCAGTGTAGACTCCTTTCCCAGGTAATATCCTTTTCTCTTCATTGACTGTTCATGGAGTGTCAGGGAATTCTAGTAGAGTGCTTACGGAGACAGTTTGTGAGCCCACGTGCTTTCTAGTAGAAATAATAAAAGTTACTTGTTGGTAAATACAGATTCTCTGTGTCTCACTGATTATTATTAGAAGTGGTGATTCTTGTAACGCATGAAACCATGTGCATATACTCCCAGGACCCCCTATTCTACAATACTCTCCAGGGCCCTACAGGACTGTGAATGTCTTACTTTGATTTACCTTCCCAAAATGCAATACCTTGCATTTCTCTGTAGTAAACCCAATTTTCTATTTCTTAGCCCACTTACCCAGATGCTCGAGATTCCTCTGTAAATCCTGATAAACACCTTCACTGGCAATGGCAACACCTATTTTATTGTCATCTGCAAACTAACTGTGCCATGTACAATTTTATTCAAACTATTCATATAAATGACAAATAGCAATAAGCCTAGCATCCACCCCACAGGAACATCACAAGTCACAGAAAGAAGGTAACCTTTCTGCATCACCCTCTGCTTCCTAATTGTGTGTTCAGTTAGCTAGCTCTACATGGATCTCTTGTGATCAAACTTTTCATAGCAGCCTACCATGTGTTATCAAAGGCCTTCTTACTGAAGTGCATCTAAACTATGTCTACCACCCTGCCCTCATTGACCTTCTTGATTACTTTTAATTGATTCTGCTTGATAAGTGCATATTGATGTGTTATACACATTTTGATGTTACAAAATCAATTGTAAAGTTACTTGATGAAACATAAAGTCTCTCTGACATCAATGCTAGTTTTGTCATGGATATTTTATTCCTTAATGGTACTTGTAATCTCCTTACAAAGGATAGCTTAGAAGTACTGAAAGTACTGAATAGTACAATCTATTCAGCACTGTTAAGTACTATTCAGAACTTAAAAGTACTGAATAGATTGATTCAATCTCAAAGAATAATTTCCCCCTCTATTGGGTAGTATTAGAAGACTGTCATATCAAATAAACATAGTCATAGTCATAGTCATACTTTATTGACCCCGTTGGAAATTGGTTTTCTTTACAGTTGCACCATAAATAATAAATAGTAATAGAACCATGAATAGTTAAATAGCAATATGTAAATTATGTCTGTAAATTATGAAATAAATCCAGGACCAGCCTATTGGCTCAGGGTGTCTGACCCTCCAAGGGAGGAATTGTAAAGTTTGATGGCCACAGGCAAGAATGACTTCCTATGACGCTCTGTGCTGCATCTCGGTGGAATGAGTCTCTGGCTGAATGTAGTCCTGTGCCCACCCAGTACATTATGTAGTGGATGGGAGAAATTGACCAAGATGGCATGCAACTTAGACAGCATCCTCTTTTCAGACAGCACCGTGAGAGAGTCCAGTTCCATCCCCACAACATCACTGGCCTTACAAATGAGTTTGTTAATTCTGTTGGTGTCTGCTACCCTCAGCCTGCTGCCCCAGCACACAACAGCAAACATGATCACACAGGCCACCACAGACTCGTAGAACATCCTCAGCATCGTCCGGCAGATGTTAAAGGACATCAGTTTCCTCAGGAAATAGAGACGGCTCTGACCCTTCTTGTAGACAGCCTCAGTGTTCTTTGACCAGTCCAGTTTATTGTCAATTCATATCCCCAGGTATTTGTAATCCTCCACCATGTCCACACTGACCCCCCCCCCAGATGGAAACAGGGGTCACCGGTACCTTAGCTCTCCTCAGGTCTACCACCAGCTCCTTAGTCTTTTTCACGTTAAGCTGCAGATAATTCTGCTCACACCATGTGACAAAGTTTCCTACCGTAGCCCTGTACTCAACCTCATCTCCCTTGCTGATGCATCCAACTATGGCAGAGTCATCCGAAAACTTCTGAAGATGACAAGACTCTGTGCAGTAGTTGAAGTCCGAGGTGTAAATGGTGAAGAGAGTTGAAGTCCGAGGTCTAAATGGTAAAAAACCAGAAGTAACTTTTAGCCAGCTAAGGAATTAACGTGTCTGTTGTTGATGTAGATGCGTGCTCATTAAAAGCTCATAAGTCATCACTTATGTTCCTTATTTGGGTGGTCTGTTAACTTTCCTCTTGGAAATAAAGATGATCAATAGCAAAGGGAGGCTCTAGAGTAGGATATGATACCAGAACAGGAAGGAAGCAGGAGGGAAAGTGATACCAGGTGCAGACCAGAAGTATCTTTCAGGAGCTATTTCCTTCACTCTGCTTCAGTGAGGAATAATTCCAATGTTCTATATTTCCTTCATTAAACGTAACTGCTAAAATAGCCACAGCTCCTAACCTTTATGACTCTGGCCCCTTTGAGACTGCTGTTGGAACTGCAAGGCATCATCTCCTTGTTTTCAGCACACTGATGCATAAAGGAGAGACTTGCGTCTCACAGTGCGCAAGCAAGTAACTTCATCTCACTCCCTGTTGCCAGAGACAACCAGGCTTGATGAACTGAAGCCATGGTTCTGCTGCCTGACTTCCCCAGAGGAGCCTGCAATACTCAACTGATTGGGGACTGAGAAATGTTGTGCTCTTTTAAGATAAGTGTAGGAGGATGGAATTAAAGTCTCTTTGAGAGTTAAGAAAAATGTTTTCTTTCAAAGGATAAGCTGAGACTCACAGGACAATGTAAAAATTGTCAGCATATTTTAAAAAAATACTTGGATGAGCACTTGATATGCTGTAACCTACAGTGCAAGGAGATAAGTGCTGGGAGGTGTGATTAGGCTAGATAACTCTATAGGATGTTATGGGCTGAATACCCTCCTCCTGGAGCCAGTTGGTGGTGTAGTGGCATCAGAACCAGACTTGGTCCCAAGTTCGAATCCAGCCAGCTCCTCGCACGCTGTCCATCCGTGCTGGGTTGAGCACAAGCTCGCAACTCAGCCTCATAAAAAAAAAGTCAAATGCTACGGAAACAGCAAAAATGCCGTTACATTACAGAAAGTGTCATTACATGGCATCAAGGAATGGCCCTTGTCACCAGCTGTAAGGCATGGAGTACAGGGGAGAGGAAGCAAGGAAGTACAACAGGAAGAGTGGCAGAAGGAAGATGAAGTCAAAACACAGGCAGGCCCGTTCTGCCTGTACTCTAAATGATCACACAATTCATGACTGATTCCAAACAATTCCATGCTCTTCCTTTGACTCCATCTCCCCTTATTAAAATAAAAACAAGAAACTTTAGTCAGGAACATCTCATCTAATTTTATAAATTTAAAACTAAATAACTTCTTCAATAATAAATAGATCATAACTGAACATGTCCAAAGACCCTGCCTTCCATCTGCATTTCCCCAATCCATCTGCCTCCTTGTGGGCAGTGCATTGTGGTGGGCCAGCCTTTATTTGGGGAGGTTACACTTAGTTCTGAGGGCAAAAGTTCTGGCTTCACTCTGCGTACCAGCTGGGCTCCATCAAACCGGGGTGGCTGGCTGACAGGGCACTGGCAGATAGGCAGTACTTGGACGAGCGGGTACTGAGATTTGGACTCATACAGCACGGGAACAAGCCCTTTGGCCCAATTTGCAACTCTGTCCTTTTAAGATAATTATAGGAGATTAGATTAATGACTCTCAGGTAATAGAAAGGATACTGATGATCTGGAATTCACACGACAAGGCTGACAGAATTGGAGTCACCTGTGCTCCTTTGGCACAGAGCTTCAGCAACTCTGCTGATCCTCCACAATCGGTAGACTGCTAGCTTGGCAACTCCTGTACGGATGGTATGTCGAGCCATGTCAGTAACACTGCAAACTTCACTTTAGCTAACGTACTCTGGACTTTGACAGAAGGTCGTTGCACAGTGGTGTGAAGCAAAGACATCACTCTTCGTGCACCAGCATGGCAGATATCGCCATGTGGTTCATAACGAGAAGGATAAACTTCAGGCTCTGTGCAAAGTTTGTGCCATTTCTTTTTCACTCTTTCCTCTACTTTGGCTCCCAACTTACAAGCAGTACTGATATCCATGCTAGTGGCTGTGAGAATACGACCATGTCACACAGTCTTTTCCCAGTCATTTTCATCTGCTGACTGGGGAGACTCCTGTTCATGGGTATCTGAACCTGGGCTATGACAACAAGGGTATTAAGAAGTGACCAGTTGCATGTTTATCAAAAGACCTTGCATTCACAGGAGAAGAATGGTGAGAGGAGGGGATGAGTTATAATTTTGTCAAGCTTCCTTCCAGTCCCCTCAGTCTCAGTAATGGCCAGCACAGTCTTTGTTCGGGACATAAGAACATGCAGATGTGCAGTTATTGGCTGCTGCCTGCTGGTACATGCCACCATCTGCAAAATAACAGGAAGAGTATGTTGGTGAGCATCTTCAAATAGGCGTGGGCATTGTGGCTGCCACAGCTGAATAGCTGCTAGTGAGACTGAGGTGTGCTGAGCACATAAAGCTAGCCGTATGAGGCTGAGTTAAAATATTTGAATTTTGAAGTGGAGTGCCAATAGAGAGGAATTATTTGTGGGTGTGCATGAAAGGAAGCATTCAGCTGTGAATGAGGCTCGTGGCTTCCCTTGCTAGGAGTATACAAGATTATACTGGATTTAAAGCCACCTGAACAGGGCATGTAGCCCAAACAGTCTACATATCTCCCTTTAGTTTCACCTGCGCTATCTATCTCAATTCATGCCCTGGGCAAGGAGGGTGCATTTCCGGTTAGAGTCATGGAGTCATGGAGCACAGGAAAAGAGCTTTGGACCTAACTTGTTCATGCTGATCATCGTCTTCTGGAGCTGGTCCTATATGATCCATATCTCTCTAAACCATAAGAGAATATGACCATAAGACATGGGATCTGTGTTAGACTACTTCGCCTATCATGTCTGCTCCGCCACTCCATGATGGCTGATTTTTTATCCCTCAAAACCCCATTCTGCTGCCTTCTCCCCACAACCTTCGACACCCTGACTAATCAAGAACCTATCAACCTTTGCTTTAAATGCATCCAATGACTTGGTCTCCACAGCAATCTGTAGCAATAGATTCTACAGATTCACCACCTTCTGGCTGAAGAAATTCCTCTTCATCTCTGTTCTAAATGGATGTCCTTCTGTTATGAGACAGCGCTCTCTGGCCCTAGACTCCTCCACTATAGGAAACATCTTCTCCATGTCCACTTATATTTGATAGGTTTCAATGAGATCCCCCCTCATTTCTTTGAAATTTCAGTGAGTGAAGACCCAGAGCCCTCAAACACTCCTTATAAGCCTGTGCACTTCTGCCGTCATCGCATTCTCCTGCCACCCAACCAGGGATGAGATTCCTCTTGGCCTCACCTACCACTCCACCAGACTCCTTGTCCAATATGTAATTCTCTGTAACATCCGCCATCTCCAATGGGAACCCACCACCAAGCCCATTTTTCCCTCTGCCTTACTTTCTGCTTTCCACAGGGATCGCTTCCTACATGACTCCCTTGTCCATTCGTCCCTCCCAACTGATCTCTCACCTGGCACTTATCCTTGCAAGATGAACAAGTGCAACACCTGCTCTTTCACCTCTTCCCTCACTACCATTCAGGGCCACAAATGGTTATCTTGGGTGAGGCGATACTTCACCTGCGAGTCTGTTGGGGTCATCTACTCCATCCAGTGCTTCTGGTGTGGCTTCCTGTATATCGGTGAGACCCGACGTAGATTGGGAGATTGTTCGCCAGGCACCTATGCTCTGTCAGGAAAAGTGGGATCTCCCAGTGGCCACCTATTTTAATTCCACTTCCTGTTCCCATTCCAACATGTCAGTCCATGGCCTCCTCTACTGTTGCGGTGATCTACACTTAGGCTGGAGGAGCAACACCTTATATTCTGTCTTGGTAGCCTCCAACCTGATGGCATGAATATCTTGAACTTCCAGAATGCCCTCCCTCTCTTTCACCATTCCCCTTCCTATTTCCCTCTCTTACCTTATCTCCTTAACTACTTATCACTTCCCTCTGGAGTTCCTCCCACTTTTCTCTCTTCCATGGCCTTCTGTCCTATCCTATCAGATTCTCCCTTCTTGCAACCTCTATGTCTTTCACCAATCAACTTCCCAGCTCTTTACTTCACCCTCCCTCCTCTCCTGGTTTTACCAATCACCTTGTGGTTCTTCCTCCCCTTCCTCCACTTTCTTACTCTGACTCCTCATCTTTTTCTCCAGTCCTGATGAGAGATCTCAGCCTGAAATGTTGACAGTACTCTTTTCATAGATGCTGTCTGGCCTGCTAAGTTCCTCCAGCATTTTGTGTAATTTAACCCTTTCATTCCTGGAATCATTCTCGTGAGCCTCTTCTGGACCATCTCCAATGCCAGCGTATCTTTTCTTAGATATGGGGTTGAAAACTGTTCAAAATACCCCCAGTACTGTTTGACCAATGCCTTATAAAGCCTCAGCATTACATCCTTAATAATGGACTCCAACATCTTCCCAATCACTGAAGTCAACCTATCTAGCCTGTAATTTCCTTTCCACTGCCTCCCTCCTTTCTTAAAGAATGGAGTAATATTTACAATTTTCTATTCCTTCTGAACCATTCCAGAATCTGGAGATTCTTGAAAGATCATCACTAATGCTTCCACAATCTCTTCAGCTACCTCTTTCAGAACTCTGGGGTGAGGTCCTTCTGGTCCAGGTGACTTATCTACCTTCAAACCTTTCAGTTTCCAAAGCACCTTTTCCTTAGTAACAGCAACTACACTCACTTCTGCCCCCTTTCACTTTTGAATATCTGGCTAGTGTCTTCCACAGGGAAGAATGGTGCAAAGTACTCATGAAGTTTGTCTGCCATTTCTTTTTCCCTACATTACTACCTCTTCAGCATCACTTTCCATTGGTTCAATATTCACTCTTGCCTCTCTTTTACTCTTTATATACTTGAAAAACATTTGGTATACTCTTCAATATTTTTGGCTAACTTACCCTCATATTTCATCTTTTCTCTCCTTATGATTTTTAGTTGCTTTCTGTTGGTTTTTAAATGCTTCCGAATCCTCTTCCCACTAAGTTTTGCCCTATTTTATGTCCTCTCTTTTGTTTTATGCTGTCTTTGACTTCCCCTGTTCCCCAAGGTTGCCTCCTCCTCCCTTTAGAATACTTCATCTTTGGGATGTATCAATCTTGTGCTTTCCAAATTGCCCCAGAAACTCCAGATATCATCTTTTATCATCCCTGCGAGTGTTCCCTTCCAATCATCTTTGGTCAGCTCATCTCTCATACCTCTGTAACTCCCCTTATTCCGCAGTAATACTGATACATTTGACTTTATCTCTTTCCTCTCAAACTGTAGGGTGAATTCTATCTTATTATGATCACTGTGTCTCAAGGGTTTCTTTACCTTAAGCTCCCTATTCAAAGCAATAGAGAGGGAGGATTCAGTGATACAATCCCCCTTATCTTGCATTGATCTATTTAGTTATGCTTTTGCCCATGAAAGGAAGTATCTTGTATCTGTTAAGGCCTTTCATACTCTTAAATATTCTTCAGTTTTTTTTTTATTCCTGAGAGCAAAGAAACCTAGTTTGTTCACCCTTCATTCATATGTACACTAATGAGTTTCTGGTATCATTTAGTCTTCTTCTCATATTTCCCAATGGCTCTACACATTATGTTCAGCTTACTATGGTCTAATCTCCCCTACTTTTCAATTGCATCTTCTAGAAATAAATTCTAGTGTTTTGATTGCTTTGTTTATGGTCTTGGTAACCTGTGAAGTAGCTGTTGTGCAATTGTTCTCTGAGTTCCTTTTGTTGCTTTATCCCTACTATATTGCCTGCACTCTTCTAAATTACTATAATTAGTGATCTCAGACAAAACAGGCCACATCACTGTAGTGTATTCATGTTGAGCATCATTTGCAAATTGTTTTCACAGTCTGTAAGTTTATTATTGCCCTCCTGTTATTTATTCCAATCTCCACTTTGACCATCACCATACATCCCCTTCTACGCATAATATAATTCACAAATTTGAAAATTATTTTCTTAATGTCAAAACCTAAATTCTTAATATAAATGGTGTTATCATTTTGGAGGATTTGTCCTTGGCCCAGCATGTAACTGCCGTTACAAAGAAAGCTTGGCATTGCCTCTACTTCCTTGGTGGTTTGCAAAGATTCAGCGTGGTGTCTAAAAGGTTAAAAAACTTCTATAGATGTGTAGTGGAGAGTATATTGACTGGCTGCATCACAGCCTGGTATGAAAACACCACTGTCCTTGAATGGAAAATCCTACAAAAGATATTGGACACAGCCCAGTTCATCACAGTTAAAGCCCTCCCCACAATTGAGCACATCTACATGGAGCACTGTCACAGGAAAGCTGCATCCATCATCAGGGACCCCCACCACTCAGAAGAGGTCATGCTCTCTTCTCCTTGCTGTCATTAGAAATGTTGCCCCCTCCCCCCGGCCGCCCTCAGGGTTGCTCGGCTCGCTGTTGTCTAGGGAAACAGCCTCGGCCCCGTCAAACTGGATAATTCGTTTGTGTGGATGCTGTGTGATGTACCCCACCCCGCCCAAATAACAGACAATACACCAGATGCAATTAAATGACTTACAGTTTATAGATATTACTGGAACTATATAATTAAGAGAGAATAAAATATAAAAGGAAAATAAAAGGCGCCACACTTATCAAAATTCAGTCTCTTCATGCACCAAACAATTGGAACTCAAGGACCTTCTTCTTCACCCTGCGACCCCTCAGACCACCTCGACTGGCCACCTGGGACCAACAACGGTGGTCGACCAGACGCTCCACATGAGTCCGTCTCCGTCTCCTCTCCTCGCCGAACGCCCCTCTCGGGGTCTGACCGCGTTAGTGGACATCACAGCACCTGGTCCATCCTCTGTCTCGCTCTCCTGCCTTCTGCCCCAAAACCTTGCGCATGCAGTATCTTCAAATACATCAAAACCATAACAACTATCCCAATTGGTTAACAGCACGCTCTTATCACCCTCTAAACCAAAACAAGCTGCTAGCGCAAACTTTCTCAGTGTTTAACAGAACAAAGCCGCATTCCCCACATTAACATCACAAAGACGCCATTTTATTTAGTCTCCGCAGTAACATAAAAGTCGAAACCCCCTTGCAGAAAGAAGGCACAGGAATCTCAGAACCCATACCACAAGGTTCCGGAACAGTTATAACCCTCAACCATCAGGCTTTTGAACCAGAAGGGATAACTTCCCTCACCTTTATTTGTCCCTGTTCCTGCAACCTATGGATTCACTTTCAAGGGATCTTCATCTCACGATCACAATATTTATTGCTTATTTATTTATCATTTTTTTTCTTTTTGTATTTTTTGCAGTTTGTTGTCTTTTGCACATTGGTTGCTTAACTGTCCTGTTGGGTGCGGTCTTTCATTGATTCTATTATGCTTCTTGGATGTACTGAGCATGGCCACAAGGAAATGAATCTCAGATTTGTGTATGGTCACACACACACACACACACACACACACACACACACACACACACACACACACACATAAATATATACACACACTTTGATGATAAATTTACTTTGAACTTTGAACTTATTTTGTGAGAATGTCCTACTGTTTTCTGTCTTGAGGTCAACTCATGATCCGTGCAATACTTGCTCCCTGACTCCACCTTCTCGGATCTGAATATATTAATTAATATTACTGTACTTTAATGAAGGCCTTTTGAAAATTGATGTCACTGACACCATATCATTGTCTGCTCTCTCTGTTAACTCATCAACAATAACCATCAAGGTCAATCAAGCAAGAATTTACTTTTTAGAATCCATTCTATTCATTAGCTATTTCTTTCAATTTATAGATGTTGTTTTACTCCTTCTTTTAGCAAAAGATTCAAGCATTTTTCCTGCCAATCAAATGGTTATAAATTTCCTGGGTAGGTTCCATTATTCTTTATAATTACATTAGCTATCTACCAGTCCTCTGACACTACACCTTTATCTAACACATTATTAAGGATGTGCACTACTCTCTGCTATGCACTCTTTTGATTCTTGTAAAATGCATAGATAAAAGCTATTCACATTGACAATTTATTCAACTGCCTCTGATCAATTTATTCAACATATCCTTTTCTTTATATTAAATGTTTTTGTATTTAATAAAACATGGGAGACCATTCATCCCATCAATCCATGCTAGCTAACAGAGCAGCCCATTTCCCTACCAGTTTCAAAAATCACATAAAAGTGTCTCAAACAGCTTCCTTTTGAGGGCCATCCAACTTTTGTGTGCAACAACAAACATTCTCAATACAAAGCTCTCGAAATAGTTGAGAATTGAGAGCATCGCTTGATTTTATTTACCTCTATGATAAAGTGTTTAATGATTTGTGCAGCTGACCACTTAGATATTTTGTGACAAGGTGTTGTCTGTGAATTACACAATGAATGGTAAATACGTTAGGTACAGATTTTTTCATGTAAGTAATATCCACATGGTGGCATCCTGTCATTGATGGTGCCCCATCTGTTGCACGGGCAAGAATCTTGGTGAACAGGATATCCTTCTCCTTGAAATATCACACAACAACCTGAAATACTGACTCCTCCATCATATCTGCTTCCAGTTCCTTTGCAAATAACAACTCCTGAACCATGTTTTAATCCTTTATTAAGCAAACATAACCAAGGAGCAAAGATTTATTAGTTAAGACCATAAAACATACAAGTAGAATTAGGCCCATTGAGTCTATTCCACCATTTAATCATGGCTATTCATTTTTTTCCCTGCCTCAGCCCCATTCCCCGGCCTTCTCTCTGTAACCTTCGATGCCACTTCCAGTCAAGAACCTATCAAGCTTTGCCTTAAATAAACCCAACAACCTGGCCTCCACAGCTGCCTGTGGTGATAAGTTCCACAAATTCATCACATTCTGGCTAAAGAAATTTCACTGCATCTCTGTTTCAAATGGACACTCTATCCTGAGGCTATGCTTTCTTGTCCTAGACTTCCCAACCATGGGAAACATCCTTTCCACATCTACTCTCTCTAGGCCTTTCAACACTTAAAAGGTTGCAATGAGAATCCCCCCAACCATCCTTCTAAATTACAGCGAGTACAGACCCAGAGCTATCAAATGTTCCCTCAAATGATAACCCTTTCATTCCCATAACCATCCTTGTGAGCGTCCCCTGAATCCTCTCCTGGCAAAGTTGATTCATCCAACTGCAGAGCAACTTCTGTTGCACAGAAAACAACAGGAATTCTGCAGATGCTGGAAATTCAAGCAACGCACATCAAAGTTGCTGGTGAATGCAGCAGGCCAGGCAGCATCTGTAGGAAGAGGTGCAGTCGACGTTTCAGGCCGAGACCCTTCGTCAGGACTAACTGAAGGAAGAGTGAGTAAGGGATTTGAAAGTTGGAGGGGGAGGGGGAGATCCAAAATGATAGGAGAAGACAGGAGGGGGAGGGATAGAGCCGAGAGCTGGACAGGTGATAGGCAAAAGGGGATACGAAAGAATCATGGGACAGGAGGTCCGGGAAGACAGACAAGGTGGGGGGGGGGGACCCAGAGGATGGGCAAGAGGTATATTCAGAGGGACAGAGGGAGAAAAAGGAGAGTGAGAGAAAGAATGTGTACATAAAAATAAGTAACAGATGGGGTACGAGGGGGAGGTGGGGCCTTAGCAGAAGTTAGAGAAGTCGATGTTCATACCATCAGGTTGGAGGCTACCCAGACGGAATATAAGGCGTTGTTCCTCCAACCTGAGTGTGGCTTCATCTTTACAGTAGAGGAGACCGTGGATAGACATGTCAGAATGGCAATGGGATGTGGAATTAAAATGTGTGGCCACTGGGAGATCCTGCTTTCTCTGGTGGACAGAGCGTAGATGTTCAGCAAAGCGGTCTCCCAGTCTGCGTCAGGTCTCGCCAATATATAAAAGGCCACATCGGGAGCACCGGACGCAGTATATCACGCCAGTCGACTCACAGGTGAAGTGTTGCCTCACCTGGAAGGACTGTTTGGGGCCCTGAATGGTGGTAAGGGAGGAAGTGGAAGGGCATGTGTAGCACTTGTTCCGCTTACACGGATAAGTGCCAGGAGGGAGATCAGTGAGGAGGGATGGGGGGGACAAATGGACAAGGGAGTTGCGTAGGGAGCGATCCCTGCGGAATGCAGAGAGAGGTGGGGAGGGAAAGATGTGCTTAGTGGTGGGATCCCGTTGGAGGTGGCGGAAGTTACGGAGGATAATATGTTGGACCCGGAGGCTGGTGGGGTGGTAGGTGAGGACCAGGGGAACCCTATTCCTAGTGGGGTGGTGGGAGGATGGAGTGAGAGCAGATGTACGTGAAACGGGGGAGATGTGTTTAAGAGCAGAGTTGATAGTGGAGGAAGGGAAGCCCCTTTCTTTAAAAAAGGAAGACATCTCCCTCGTCCTAGAATGAAAAGCCTCATCCTGAGAGCAGATGCGGCGGAGACGGAGGAATTGTGAGAAGGGGATGGCGTTTTTGCAAGAGACAGGGTGAGAAGAGGAATAGTCCAGATAGCTGTGAGAGTCAGTAGACTTATAGTAGACATCAGTGGATAAGCTGTCTCCAGAGACAGAGACAGAAAGATCTAGAAAGGGGAAGGAGGTGTCGGAAATGGACCAGGTAAACTTGAGGGCAGGGTGAAAGTTGGAGGCAAATTTAATAAAGTCAACGAGTTCTGCATGCGTGCAGGAAGCAGCGCCAATGCAGTCGTCGATGTAGCGAAGGAAAAGTGGGGGACAGATACCAGAATAGGCACGGAACATAGATTGTTCCACAAACCCAACAAAAAGGCAGGCATAGCTATGACCCATACGGGTGCCCATAGCTACACCTTTAGTTTGGAGGAAGTGGGAGGAGCCAAAGGAGAAATTATTAAGAGTAAGGACTAATTCCGCTAGACGGAGCAGAGTGGTGGTAGAGGGGAACTGATTAGGTCTGGAATCCAAAAAGAAGCGTAGAGCTTTGAGACCTTCCTGATGGGGGATGGAAGTATATAAGGACTGGACATCCATGGTGAAAATAAAGCGGTGGGGGCCAGGGAACTTAAAATCATCGAAAAGTTTAAGAGCGTGAGAAATGTCACGAACATAGGTCGGAAGGGATTGAACAAGGGGTGATAAAACCGTGTCGAGGTATGCAGAAACGAGTTCGGTGGGGCAGGAGCAAGCTGAGACAATAGGTCCGCCAGGACAGGCAGGTTTGTGGATCTTGGGAAGGAGGTAGAAACGGGAAGTGCGAGGTGTGGGAACTATAAGGTTGGTCCTTAGTGGGGTCACGATCGAGGGATAAATAAGAGGAGGTATCCGCGAGTTGTCACTGTGCCTCGGCAAGGTAGAGTTCAGTACGCCAGACTACAACAGCACCCCTCTTATCGGTGGGTTTAATAATAAGGTTAGGATTAGTGCGGAGGGAGTGGAGAGCAGAGCGTACCGAAGGAGTGAGGTTGGAATGGGGACAAGGTGCGGTGAAGTTGAGACGGTTGATGTCCCGTTGGCAATTAGCGATAAAGAGATCCAGAGCAGGCAGAAGACCAGAGCGGGGTGTCCATGAAGAAGAGGAGGGTTGAAGACGGGAGAAGGGGTCATCGGTGGGGGTGGAAGAGTCCTTGCCGAAGAAGTAGGCTCGGAGATGGAGACGGCGGAAGAAAAGTTCCGCATCGTGGCGAACACGGAACTCGCTGAGGTGTGGGCGAAGGGGGACAAATGTGAGGCGCTTACTGAGAACAGAGCGTTCTGCCTCCAACAGTTGAAAGTCGGAGGGGATGGTAAAGACCCGGCATGGATGAGAGCTGGGATCAGAGGAGGGAGTGGGGAGGCTGGGGGTGTCAGTGGAGAGGGGAGGGTTGGGGTGAGAGGAAGATGGAGCCTCTGAGGTCCCAGGAGTTGATGGTGGAATCTGAGGAAGACGGGGCTGCGGAGTGGTGGTGGAGGAAGGAGAGACGGGAGTCACAACAGCAGCACTTGAAGACCCGGCCTGGAGTTCAAGGCTGGCGTCGCAGTTGGTGGTTGCGCAATCGCTGTGAAGGTGTCCATGGTCGTTGCTGGAGCCCGGGTTTTGAATATGCCCTGAGGTGATGGAGCCGGCGAGATCAATGGCAGAGGCCGCAATCTGAAGTTCATGCCTGCTAGTTTCAGGGCCAGAAGGCTCTGGAGTCCGTAGATGTAGCATCTTGCGATCTTTGCCTAACATGACAAAGTCAAAAAAACGGCGATTGCAGGCGTGAATCTGACGGAGGATGAAATAACGGGTAGGACCATTACAGACGGCGAAGAAAGTGTCCCGAAGGTGTGGAAGGGTCTGGGATAGGGACACCAAGTACCTCTTCATGGCGGAGAGAGTCGCACAGCGTTTCTTCCACATTCTCAGTCACTTCATCTATTCATCTTTGAACAGAGTTGTCGCTGAGCAGAATCTCTTGAATTATTTGGTCTGGTGATTGATGCAAAACCGTACCTAGAACCTCCCTTACTATCAACAGTATCAGTTCTTCTCCAATTATGTGGGTCTTTTCAGATTTAGCAATGAGCTTTGAAATGTTGTAAGAATCACACAAACCATCACAGCCCCTCGCTCCATAACTATTCAACCCTTTCTGCAGTCCCCTGTCCCTCTCCAAAGAGTCCTTTAATGACAAAAAACCTTTAGTTATGTGACCACCGTCCTCACTATGTTCACTCTCTTACTCTGTTTCTCCTTCCTGGCCCCGCACTGGTCTGTAACCTCACCACCTTCCTTTGTTATGATAACGCCACTCAATCCCGCTTCTCCTGCCACTCGCAACTGTAGCCAATGGACTCGTCACTCAATATATGTCACCACTTACATCTTCATGCTTCATTTTAGCCCAATGTCTCCAAAGAAAATAAATTCCCGCCACACTCTGGTGGAAACATTGTGTGGATGTTTAATTGGTACAAAGTAATTTATTTCTTAAATTAAGCCTGTAATTCCTCAGTTGCCCCAATGTTACCAAGCCCCCCCCCCCACTGCCCCTTTTTCTTTATCACCCACAGTGAAAACACTGGCTTAGACAGTTCGAAAATATATTTCTTAAAGGGAAATTGCAGGTTGCTGACTGCAGTGATCATTGTTCAGAAGTATATCTATTAGTTTTGTGAGCTTCCTGCAAAACGTATCACCAGGGCCAGATTGTGGACCTCCCAACGACTGTTCTTGCGAAACAGTGTTACTGGGTCAAATGTGGCATTGGATTTATCAATCAGTTATGCAAATTCCTGCACCTTTGTGAGCCACTGGACAGAAATCCATATATTGGCATTCCAATGAATAAACACGCCAAGAAAATATATAAATGACAGGATTCTCTAGTTTCCTTCCATATCCCAAAGACTCGCTGGTTGGTAGCTAATCTCCCACCATAAACCATCCCTAGTGTAGATGAGCAATGAGAGAATCAGAGAGGCCATTAATGCGTATAAGTGAGGGAGAACAGATTGCATAAAATAGCTGATCCCTTATTTTTAAATTGGCTTAGACACACCATCTCTGCATCTAACTTGTTAAGTCATAAGTCATTTTCAGTACAACCATTTTCTTTTCAACTTTGTTTAGCTTAATCTCTTGATGCCAGAAAACACCTGGAGAATAATCATTACATTCCCTCTATCCTTCCTTTGGGAGGGACACCAGATCTCTACATATCCTGCCAACATAGTCTCACCTGTACCTATATGATTGTAGTAAGAAACAAAGACATGATTTTACTGTGCAATGTTACACTAATGACAGAAAAAAGCTGACAAATCTCAGGAATAAGTCCTCAAGAACTGTCATCCAGAGAGCCAGCCAATAAATTGTGAAGCAATCTGTGTGCTCTTGTATACAAAACACCAAGTTAGTATGTAAAAGTGCGGAAGGAAGAATTAGGAGAACATTTAATATAATTCTACAGCACTTCATTGAGACCATTCCTGGAGAAATGTAATCAGTTTTTGGTCTCCGTAGTTTAGATGGATGTACCTTCTTTGATGGCAGCTCAAAGTAGGTTTGCTGGGTTGATTCCAAGAACGAGGGGACTGATTTCTAAGATAAGGTTCAGTGGGTTGAGCCGACAGAGAAGAATGAGAAGTCATGTTTTATAAACATTGAATATTCTGAGGTGGCTTGACAAAGTGGTTGTTGAGAGATTCTCGTTGTGGGATAATTCGGAGTTAGAGAACATTGTTACAAATTGAGAGGTTCCGGTTAAGATGAAGATGAGGAAGGATTTATTACAGGTTGTGGATCCTTGGAGTACTCTATTCCACTGAGACGTAGAGTAACATATGTCACGGAAATAGGCCCTTTAGCTCACAGAGTCCACCTCAATTATCAATCAGGAACCTACATTAATCCAACATTAATCCCTATTTTTAACTCTCCCCTTATTTTTTATCAACTTCCCCTCACAGATTCTGCAACTTATCGTACACTGGGGCAAATTTACAGAGCCAACTCACATATCTATTGAATCATTTTTAAAGGAGTTTACATGAGGGGTGATTGATAAGTTCATGGCCTAAGGTAGAAGGAGTCAATTTTAGAAAACCTAGCACATTTATTTTTCAACATAGTCCCCTCCTACATTTACACACTTAGTCCAGCGATCATGGAGCATATGGATCTTGGACCACCAGAAAGTGTCCACAGCAGGGGTGATTGATAAGTTCATGGCCTAACGTAGAAGGAAATGAGTTATACAGCTCTTGTTATATTCACATGCAGTTCAACTCTTTGAGTGATTATGCAGAAAGTTTGAAGTTAATAACGCATCAGGGGTGATTGATAAGTTCGTGGCCCAAGGTAGAAGGAGATGTGTAATAAATGTGCTAGGTTTCTAAAATTGACTCCTACTTTAGGCCACGAACTTATCAACCACCCCTCATAGATCAGTTGAGAGCTATGGTTTACAGGCAAGCAAAAGGACTGAGGTAAGGACTAAATCAATGATGATCTTTTTAATGAATGGCAATGCTCACAGAGAAGTATGATCTATTCCTGCTCCCATTGTTCTGTTCATCTATCCAGCTGCTGCTTGTAGAGGTTTCTTCTTGGAGATGTGTCGCAGTGGTGCAAGCCCTTCGCCATTTACCTGAGGACTTCTGCCAACAATATTGTAAGGCACGAGAGACAGGTCTTATCTCTATTGCAAGGCAACGTAGGCGTCTGTTAATTGAGGTGATCCATCAACTCCAGTAAAAGGAAAGAGAGCCAGAGGGACTGTGAGGAGATCTGTTTCTCTCAGTGTAGCATACCACTGACAGGGCACATCTCTGGCATTGTTTACAATTAGTACAAGGTGTTAGAGGCAGTTGCCCATAGGTGAGACAGCATGTACTTCTAAATATCTGTTACAAATAGTGTATGCACTCAAGGCAGTACATACCTTTGGGAAAGAAGGGTCTTTCACTACTAGTATTGGACTTGGAGAGATAAATTGCATCTCTAGGTATTATTAGTGCTAGGCACTGAATGAAGAGGGTTTCTCTGGTGCTCTTTCACAATTTGTGCAAGGCACTAGAAGGAAATGCTTCCAGTTTTGATTCTTAGACAAACAACAGTGTGCATTCCAGGTATCCCATTGGTTGCCTGGCTCCAAGTGACTTTATGACTGACGATGATCACTTCCCGAATGTTGTCAAAGAAGAAAGGTAAAATAAAGGCAGAGTCATTCAAGGTGAATTATACGGATACAATTAAGGTAAAGTAACAGAATGAAAGAAAACAATGGTTAAAACTTGTTAAACTGAAGGACAGCTGGTATGTTTGCTGCTGGGAGACGTGGCTGTTTCGATTCATTCTGCTTGGCACTTCAGAAAGTAAGTTCTCTGCGTACAGCCATTTTAGCAATTCTAACTTCACTTTCCATCATTATACTGTGGCAGAAACTGAATGGAGGAAGTTCCCCCATCCCTCCCCACCCAGTGTGTTTCTTTTAAACTAGTATTTTGATCCCTTTCTCAGACAGGTAGATTGCAGCTGATAAAAACTATTAGCAGAACAGTTAAATCAATTACCTAATAGGCTACTATCATCTTGAAAAGTCAATAATAGCCATTTCATCCAAATCATTAATAAGGATTATAAATGCAACAAAATGTAGCTGTTTCCCTGAGGCGTTGTTTTGCAGACAGCTAGGCAGTGGGAGTAGAATGTGTCTGGTATAAGTGACACAGCTGAGGTCACTTTGACTGTCTATATTTTGGATGTCTGTGTGTTGACATCCATAAGGAATGATTCATTTCAGCTTAATGACAAGGATTGCATTTAAAGTGAGAGATAGAGAATGGCTGTGTCTTTTCTTTACCATGTTGAAAGCTGTAACAGAATGAAAGAAAACATGGGGTACAATGTTCAAAGTTCAACGATCACAGTACATTTATTATCAAAGTGCATATATGTCACCATATACAACCCAGACATTCATATTCTTGTGGGCAACTCAATAAATCCAAGAAAAATAATAAAATCAATGAAAGATTGCACCCAACAGAATGGACAGGCAACCAATGTGCAAAGACAACAAACTGTGCAAATACAAATGACAAGAATAAATAAATAATACTAATAAATAAGCAATAAATGTTGAGAACATGAGCTGAAGAGTCCTTGAAGGTCAGTCCCTAGATTGTGAGAACAGTTCAGTGATGAGGTGAGTGAATTTGTCTCCCCAAGAGCCTGATGGTTGGGGGGTAATAACTGTTCTTGAACCTATGCGGTGTGAGTCCTGAGACAACGTGACAATCACACAATATGAATGTACAGTAACTTGCTGATATAGTGTCCATTGAATTGTATCATGGCAAAGAACAAAGAGGCTTTGCCAAACAAGGATCCGAGGCAACTAAATGAAGTCGAGTCAAAATCTGCTTGCATGCGGGCTTGGAAGGATAAATGGCTTAATTGTATTCATACGATAAAAGCTCTGAATATTTAATTGAATATACTCTTCCTCTAATGATTTTATCCTGAGCATTTTGAGTTAAGAGGCCTCTGCCCCTTCTCGATCAACTCAGATGTGCAAGAAATACCACACACTTCCTGAAAAACCTACTTTAACTTTCATCTGTCTGTACCCTTTCTGTTGTTTTATTTGACATCAAGTAAAATTCTAATGGTACAACAAAAAAATATTTTTTCTCTTTGATGAGAAATGAATTTGTCCATGCATCCAGTTTTTCATTTCTCTCAGATCAATAGTAAAACAGCTAACGAACAGGAAATTCATTTACTGCTGTCTGCATTCCACTCTGGAAAAATTCATATTTACCACTAAAAAAATCTCTGCTCTGCCCAACTTTGCTGTCTTAAACAGGATACAAAAATAATTCGCCTGATGGATAGTTTATCTTCAGTGTTTCCTTTTTCTTTCCTATTATTGTTTTCTGTCTTAATCAACAGTCTGAGCTCAGTTGAAATTTTCTTACTTGTTTTTCCTTTTTTTCCTTGTCCTTTTTATCTGTACACACTTGTTTTAACATTAGATTTCAATCTAATGTTCTGCTATAATTTACTCTCCCAGGACAAGAAAAATAATAGGAGATCATACAAATCCATTTTCTCTTCAAAAAATCCTCAGACTTTTAAATATAGTTTCATCACATCCCATCATTTTTACAGTCTTGGTGAAGCCAACACATTGGACAGGCTCTTCCGGTTTCTTAAAATAAAAAGTAATTACAATTCTCAAGCATATATATGCAGCATACACTAAGTGCTAGAGGAACTCAGCAGGCCAGGCAGCATCTATGGAAAAGACTACAGTTGACATTTTGGGCTGAGACCTGTCAGAGTAAGAGAGTGACTCCTCATCTTTTTTTTCTAGGCTTGATGATGGGTCTTGGCCTGAAACATCGACTGTACTCTTTTCCATAGATGTTGCCTGGTCTGCTGAGTTCCTCCAGCATTTTGTGTGTGAAGCTTGGATTTCCAGCATCTGCAGATTTTCTCCTGTTTCCAAGTGTATTTATGAACCTCAGAGAACTGTCATGACTGGGCTTGGAAATCTCGTGAAAAGACACAACCATCTGATGATAATACTTCAGGTCATTATCCTTTCATCAGAAATGAAGTGTTAAAGCATTTCTTTCCCTACTAATGCTGCAGTATTTCATATTTTATCTCAGATTTTCAGGAGCTGCAGTTGCAATAAACTTGGACAACTTCTGCATAGCTTTGGGCAACTTATTAAAGAAAAGATATAAAATCAACATTAAAACATAAATATAGTTTTATGGAGAAATTAGAAAGAACTAACAGTTTTGTTTGTGAAGAGAGTTAAAAAGTGAACACTTTTTGTTCTGTTGACGCAGGTTGGGGGTTGTTGCTTATATTAATTTCCTTTGGGATAAATAAAGTTTTATCTTACCTTATTATAAGATGAGTGGTCCAACTGATCAGCATACAGTTTGGGGATATTAATTCTAAATTGTTGCAATGCAACTAGTAGATTTTAAAAACATAAGCGTAGTTAAGGAACGTAATCAACTAACGAACAGAAATAGAATCAACAAACTCATTCGTAAGGCCAGTGATGTTGTGGGGATGGAACTGGACTCTCTGACGGTGGTGTCCGGAAAGAGGATGCTGTCCAAGTTGCATGCCATCTTGGACAATGTCTCCCATCCACTACATAATGTACTGGTGGGGCACAGGAGTACATTCAGCCAGAGACTCATTCCACCGAGATGCAACACAGAACATCATAGGAAGTCATTCCTGCCTGTGGCCATCAAACTTTATAACTCCTCCCTTGGAAGGTCAGACACCCTGAGCCAATAGGCTGGTCCTGGACTTATTTCCTGGCATAATTTACATATTACTATTTAACTATTTATGGTTTTATTACTATTTATTATTTATGGTGCAACTGTAATGAAAACCAACTTCCCCTGGGATCAATAAAGTATGACTATATTGAAATCATTTTACCACAAACAGAAATAGGTTATTTTCCTGATTATCAAAAAAAAACCAATGAAAGTGACGTAAGGGAGCAAAAACACAGGATTATACCAAGAAGCCCATAAAGAAACAAAAAGAAGCACAGATGGATGAATTAAATGAGCTGTGCTGCACTGTTTCAAATTCTACAGATATCAGTGTCCCAGAAGCACTTACAAACTACAATTCGCAGAGAGAAGGGACTCTCCATGTGTAAAAATTCCCAGTGGAAAGAAATTTGCCTTTTTACCCACTTATGTTCACCACAATGAAAGGAAATTTAAAAAAAATTGGTTTTCAGTAGTGAGGGAAAATTGGTTGAGGATTGTTAACATATTTGTACTTATGTCATCCAGTTCTGCATTCAGCACTGAAATGAAATAATCTACTTATAGCTATATAATTTGTCTCCTTCAGCAACACTAAAGGCCCTGGCCATGATCCAGCCAGCATCTGTTTCATTAATTAAAACCATAAATTCCATGAGTCTCTCCTTAATGCCATTAATCTGAGAATCACCCGTTGCCCTTTACTTTTTCCTATGATATTGATTGGTGTGTATTCTGAAATGTGGCCTTATTTGGCTTTGTCTTTTCACTGACTGCTCTTACATGTCAGGGATGAGATGTACAACCAATAGTCCGGAGGTTCACAACCTTTTTTATGCCATAGGCCAATACCATTAAGCTAGGGGTTTGTGGACCTCAGGTTGGGAACCCATGCAATAGTCCAATATTATTAGACAACTTTAGAATCTGATACTTCTGGAATGAAAATGAACAAAGAAGGAAGATATTTATATTACCACCCTTTTATAACTTAGCTCTTATCTTTATCTATCTCTTTTTAATTCTTTCTCATAGAAATTTGGCCTTAGGAATGGAATAAAACAGCTATAGTAGTAAACCAGTTATGGACCTCTATGGAACCAGTCTGGATTTTCTTCCTTTCTCCTTCCACTTCATTTCTTTTTCCAGTGTTTAGTCATAAATAAACTACCATTAATTTATAATGCTTTATGATCTCCTGGCTTGTTAAAAAAGCAAATAGATTAAATGAGCAGGATTCTTACCTTCAAGGTCTTCAAAGAATTTATTAGGTTTGTGAGGAATCCACAACTTATAAAATGAAGCAGAGCACTCATTGTGATCCTGTATTCTTTAGATCTGTATTGATCTTACAACATTTTTAATCATAGAATTGTAGAATAATTCATGATGGAATTTGTCCCACCAGTCCATTTCAATCGCTCAGCACCCTTCCGGACCATCTACCAGCAGTTGGCCAATAGCTTTTTATGCCTTGGAGAATCAAGTGCTCATCTGAGTACTTCCCAAATGCTGTCAGTGACTCTGCTTCCACCACTCTCAGTGTTTACCAACCATCCACTGTGTAAAAAGGTTCCCCTCAAATCCCCATTAAATCACTTACTCCTAACTCTAAATCTATGTCCATTAATTTTATTTATCTCTGAGACAGTGAGCAATTTCCTACAGTCTACTCTTTCTAAGGTAGTACCTCACTCATGTCTTCCCTCAACTTCCTCCACTCCAGGGAAAACAGACATAGCCTCTCCGATCTCTCCTCATGTCTAAAATTCTCCATCTTTCATTATTTTATATAAGTCCTCCTTTCATTTATTTAGATATAAAAGTGATTCCAAGTGCATAATAACTTCTTAAAGAAAGTTTACAATCTGTTGACTCAAATAGCATGTTGGTTGTAGAACAGCCATCAGGCAAAGCAGACACATGATCCAAATAGGTACAACAGTACGACACCAGTGTATGAATACTTCATTCTTGATCATCCTCTAATTCTCCTAACTTAGGATCAGATGTGAGGTGGTTTTCCACTAAGTAGCGTGATCCTTAGCTTATATGCTTTAAGCCACTGTTCTATAGTACACAGCTCTCTGAAATTATTGCATGCTAGAATAAGATGTTGCATCAATTCAATTTGATCTTATTATTTGCTTTCTTTACAGTCAGACTTATGTTGTAGATCTTGTTTAATTCTTTTTCTTGTAAACAGAGTGCCATCAGAAACTCTGAACAAACCTTTCTAACATTTCTTCCCACTTCTATTTTATGATCCCTTCATATCTCAGCTGAGGTAATGTAGACCATATTTAGCCCAACCTCCTATATTGTGCTCTTTGGGCTATGTGGGGTGAAAGTTTTAGAGCACCTGCATTGGTTAATTGTTGTGTAATGGGTGTTGTTAATCATTTACAGGTTTTTGCATTTTTCTTGAGCAACTCGCTCTTTGTAATGCTGTCTCCTGGTGCTTTCTGTTTGAGCTTGTTAAGTTTATTTTGATAGGCTCAGGGATTCCATATTACTTGTATTAATTAAGCCGATGCCTAATTAACACTAATGCGGGATCCTAGTTTTAGAATGTTACTTCTCATGGTGTTTCTCCACCAAACCGGTAATGTTATGTTAGAATTCTTATGAATAACATTGGTCGCCATCTCTACATTGGATTCTGTCTTTCTTCCACACTTGGGTTCTGATATTGCCAGCGCACATCGTGACAGAAGGACCCCACCAAGTAATGGACTCAGTGGAGGTTGAACAGCAGCATTTTGACATCAGTCAGCTTTAGGTGAGAATGTCATCTATTCTCAAGTCCACGTTCTCTAGTGTCTTTAGTCTATGTTCTGAGTTTATCAAATCCACCTTACGAGCTTTTCTAGTCTACATACTAAGTTTCCCAAGTCCGTGTTCTGAGCTTCTCTGGTCTATGTTCTGACTTACTCTGGTCTCTGTTCTGAACATCTCAAGCCCCCAGCTTCCCAGTTTTGGTCTCCCGTGACTCAGGTCTGCATAACAATTGATCACTTCAAGCAAACATATCAATAAAGTCTGTTTGATTCAACAAATCTGCATTCAAGTCAATAGTGTAAATTTCAGAAGAACTTGCCCTTTCCTGATGTTGTTTCTTCGAAGTAGTGGTACACCTTTGTTAATGTCAAATCAATGTTTGTCAGGACACTATCGGGAATAATTTGAAATAAGCTTACATGCCAATAACTGCAGTGGGATGGACTAACCTTTTACAATACATAATTCCCATTTGTCTGTTCTGATGAGTGATGTTAACGGTAGCCAACGTTCCAGTGTACAAGTGGCTCCTGAAACAGTAATTTTGGTTTGTAACTGTATGGAGCCCTGCTCCAAAAGCTGATCCCTGGCTGGAATGTGCAAACACGCAAGTAAAGTAACCATGTCAAGAGTAAGCTACCTTATATTAGAGCATTGAAACACTAGAAAGTGTTTGACAAGAACAGGCAATTCGGCCCAATAAAGCTTGCCAAATTCCTATTCACATAGTGTGTTGAAATATCTATCATGTTTAGATTTGAAAGTCTCTAAGGTACTACTCTCAACTACACAAACTGGTAGTTTGTTCTATATGTCCGTAACTCACTGTGTAAACATATGCTTCCTGATGTTAGTCTGAAATTTCCCTTTAACCAGTTTCCAGCTGTGGCTCCATGTCCTTGATGATGGATTAATTCTGAAGTAACAGCTTGCATCCACTTTACTTATACATTTAATGACTTTGAACACTTCTGACATGTCTCCTCTCATTCTACGTCTACTTTGACTAAAAAGATTACACTCTGTCAATCTTTCTTCAGAGCTCACACACTGAAGACCCAGAATGAGTCTAGTTGCCCTTCTCCGAACTCTCTCCAGTGCCTTCGCATCCCTCATACAATACAGAGAACAAATCTGTATACAGTATTCAAGGTGTGGCCTCACAAGTGCATTATAAAGCTTAAGGAGAATGTCTCTTGATTTGAACTTGAGTGCATTATATAGACCAGCATTCTATTAGCCTCCCTATTAGCTTCTGTGATTAGCACTTAATGAAAATTATGGTCTCTATACGGTCTCAATCTGTAAAATTGAGAGTACAGTTTTCTGTATCTTAATTGCCTTTGGAAAAATAGTGAAGAGTGAAACACTATGAGCAAAATCCTCCCAGGATCCTTCCCTAGGTTCCAAATTTCATGTTTTCAAGGATGCAAGTTTCCTGATCTCAAGACTTATTCTGAGTTTCAATGTCCTTTCTGGATCTCAAGGCCTTTTCCGGGTCTAAGCAACCTGGCCTAAGCATTCTAAGCCCTCAGGGTTCTTAAGGTTCTCAAGGTTGTCAGGTTTTCTTTTTTTTTAATTTTATTTTTATTTGGATAAGGAATTCACAAGTATCATGTACTTTTTCCACACTTATAACCTTTTCCATTTTTTTATATGTATAAATCTATAATTATTTATACATTCTTAAGTACACATTGAGATGATATAAAAGGAAATTAGACACTTAAATAGATAATTATGTACAGTGGTAATTCTAATCTATTAGGCTAAGTAATGGTATTAGTTGTTAAGAAAAATAGTAATAGTAGTTTCCATATATCTCTTCTGGACTATTTCTTTCTGGTCCAAAATGTTGTATGTAAGCCTATGTAACAACCATTGTAGGTGTTTATATCATAACTTGTTCATGCTTGCTCCTGCCCCCAGACATAATTATCCAATCCCAATGTACTTATTTACTTAATTTTATCATTTTTTATCCCTTTCCCAAATCTTTTCCTTTACTTGTATTAATTCTCTATTTTCCAAAAGAAAACAAAAACAGTAAACATTTAGTCTAGGGGTGCTTACGTTAGCAATATTACTGTGTTGATGAGAAGAGCAGTATAAATCATTAGGAGAGTCATCTAAGGTCTGTTCGCATTGGGGTTATATATTCAATCCATTTATTCCAGATTTGATAAAATCTTTCTTTTTGAATTCTCAGGGAGTAAGTCAACTTTTCCATTTTAAATATTTCCAAGATAATTTCGTGCCAATCTTCTAATGTAGGTGGTATTGGATTTAGCCACTTTCTAGTGATTGATTTCCTACTTGCCGCTAAGAGGCCCTGCAGCAACTTTATATCTTCCTTCTGTTCAAGAAACAATACATGCCCCAAATAGAGCGTCTCAAAGTTCAGAGGTATCTGGGACCTAAGTACCTTAACTAATGTTCTATGAATACCTTCCCAATATATACTTAATTTAGTGCAATCCCAGAAAATATGAAAATGATTTACCTCCTTACGCACCTTCTCCAACACGTCACGTTTGTATCTTTATATTTTTCCTGGTATGGGGTCTTGAAGTATCTTATAATATTTTTCCAACAATTTTCTCTCCAAGTCAAAGAATTAGTCGAGGACCACTGAAAGCTGCATATTTTCCCCCAAGCCTCCTCTGAAAGTACCAACCCCGCTTCTTTCTCCCACTTCTCTTTAATATACATTGGGTTTACATTTTTAGCATGGGAGAGTGCATTATATAATCAAGAAACTGATTTACTAGGTATTGAACTGCAAGCCGAATTCAGGATCTTAAAAAATTCTAATTCTATTGTTGATAGGTCTGTATATCTACAACTCTGGTTAACATAATTTCGTACTTGAAGGTACCTAAAAAAGTCATTGTGTTCTAGGCCATGTTTGTCCTGCAGGATTTGGAAACTTTGTAATACTCTTTTATCTGTAAATGAGAGGTAGGTTGTAAGACCTTTCTTTATCCATAGTTCAAATCTCTTATCTCCTCTGTTGGGAAGGAATTCGATATCATATGCACACCATCTGAAGAGTTTTAACATGTTATTAATTCCACACGAATTAACCACCTTCTGCCATACTTTTAATGTAAGATTTATCCAACTGTTTTTAAATTTTTCCAATTGGGCCTTCAATCCTTTGTCAGCTATTGAGGCCTGTAGAGGAAAACTGTCAACTAATCCAAATTCTATTTCCTTCCATCTAGCCTTATATTCCCTATTACACCAATATAATAGAGGGGTTATCTGTGAGGCATAAAAATAATTTCTCAGGCAAGGAAAAACCATATCTCCTCCTTCCTTCCCTAACTGTAAGGTGTTATATCGAATTCTAGGTTTCTTTCCTTGCCAAATGAAGCGGGAAATCCGTTTGTCCCATTCTCTGAATTGATTATCATCCACCTCCACAGGTAAAGTACGGAAAAGATACAGTAACCGAGGAAGAATATTCATTTTTATAGTATTTATCCTTGAATTTAAACTTAAAAAGGGGATAAGATTCCATCTATGCATATCTGCTTTTATCTCTGAGATTAATGGCCCATAATTTACCTGTGACAGCGTTGAAAAATCCTTCGGCAGGGTTATTCCTAAATATTTTAATGATTTAGCTTCCTACTTAAGGTCGTATGTATCCTGCAATTTTTTGGATGGTGTATAATTTAGGGACATAACCTACTTTTTCTTTACATTTATTTTATAACCTGATATTTTCCCAAAGTCATCCAACAGTGTAAACAATCCTATAAATGATTTTTCTGGTTCACTCAGATAGACCAAAACATCATCTGCGAATAACGCCACTTTCTGTTCAATCCCTGCCACCTTGATACCTTTTACGATTTCGCTCTGTCTTATTAGTTGGGCAAGTGGTTCAATATATAGCGCAAAAAGGAGAGGAGAAATTGGGCATCCCCGTCTAGTGCCTCTCTCTAAGATGAATGAGTCAGAGAGGTCCCCATTTATCTTAATTCGGGCTGTAGGGCTGTCATATAGTCTGAATTACTTTAATAAACTTTTCTTGAAAGCTGAATCTTCCTAACACTCTGTATAGGAATGCCCAACTAACTGAATCAAAAGCTTTCTCAGCGTCTAATCCTACTACCATTGTCTCTGTCTCGTTCTTATTAACCTGTTCTAATATGTGTAAAGTTCTCCTTATGTTGTCCTGTATTTGTCTTTGTTGAATAAATCCAGTCTGGTCTAAGTGGATTAGGCCAGGTAAAAGCTTTTCCAATCTGCGCGCTAATATAGATGTAAATAGTTTGTAATCTAAATTAAGAACACTAATTGGCCGATAATTGCCACATTCTAGTTTATCTTTACGCTCTTTAGGAATAACTGAAATAATCGCTTCTGTCCAGGAAAGTGGAGTTTCTTCTCTCTGCAAGATCCAGTTAAAGGTGTTAAGTAGTAATGGGGCTAACTGTGACTTCAGCGATTTGTACCACTCTGAGGTAAACCCATCAGAACCTGGGGACTTTCCAGCCTTTAACCTAGAGACGGCCACATTCAGTTCTTTGGCAGTTACTGGTTCTAATAAACTTTCATTTTGTAAATCTGTGAGTTTAGGTAGATCTAAAGAATTCAATAAACTGTCTATACAGGGCTCATTGGGGGCCCGGGGTTGGGAGTACAGCTCTCGATAATATGTTTCAAAACTCTCTTGAATTTTCCCTATTGTATTCTCCACAAGCTTTGTCTTTGGATTCTTTATTTTATGAATTGTGTTGTCTGCTTGTTGTTTTCGTAATTTATTTGCTAATAATCTAGCTGATTTACCTCATACTTCATAATTCTTTTGTCTCAGGTAAAGAAAATTTCTTTGTTTCCAATGTATAAATATCGTCGATTTCACTTTGCAATGTCCTAATTTCCTGTTTTAGAATTGAATTACTTTTGTTGCTATCTACAACTTGAAGTTGTTTTAATTTTCCTTGAAGGTCTGCTAATTTTTGTGCATTGATTTTTTTCATGTGAGTGGTAATGGAAGTAATTTTCCCTCTCAGTACAGCTTTCAATGTATCCCATAAGATCACTGGTGATGTTTCTCCCGTGTCATTAAGGTCTAGATATTCTTTGATTTCTCCCCTTAATCTCTCCATTACTTTTGGGTTATTGAGTATATGTGAGTTTAGCCTCCATAGTGTTTTCCTCATTTTCCTTTCCAGGATTAGAGACATAGAGACTGGGCTATGATCAGACAGATCAATTGTTGCAATATTACAGTTTTTTATCCTGAGTCTATCTGTATTAAAGATAAAGAAATAGTCTATCCTTGAATAGGCTGAATGAGGGAAAGAGTGATGTGTATAATCTTTACTAGTGGGGTGTAATTCCCTCCACACATCTATAATCGGTTGTCAGGTTTTCAAGGTTCTCAGATTCCCAATGTTGCCAGGCAGGCTCCCAAGGTTTTCAAGGTTGTCAATGTTCTCAATAGTGAAAGGTTCTCAAGGTTCTCAAGGTTGTCAGTTTCTCAAGGCTCTCAAGGTTGTTAAGATCCTCAATGCTGTCAGGCTCTCAAGGTTGTCAGGTTCTCAAGGATCTCAAGGTCATCAAGGGACTCAATGTTGTCAGGCTCTCAAGGCTGTCAAGGTTCTGAAGGTTATCAGCATCTCAAGGTTCTCAAGGTTGTCAATGTTCTCAGTGTTGTCAGGCTCTCAGTTCTGTCAGGTTCTCAAGGTTCTCAAAGTTCTCAAGGCTCACAAGGGTGCCATGTTCTCAAAGGTCACAAGGTTTTCCAGGTTGTCAGGTTCTCAAGGTTCTCAAGGTTTTCAAGTCTTTCGATGTTGTCAAGGTTCTCAAGGTCATCAAGGGTCTCAAGGATGTCAGGTTCTCAAGGTTCTCAAGGTCATTGACTTTCTCAGTGTTGTCATGTTCTTAAGGTTCTCAAGTTGTCAAGGCCCTCAAGCTTGTCAAGATTCTCAGTGCTCTCAATGTTGTCAGGTTCTCAAAGCTCTCAAGATCATCAAGGTTCTCAATGTTGTCAGATTCTCAAAGCTCTCAGGGTTATTGAGGTTCTCAATGTTGTCAGGTTCTTAAGGTTCTCAAGGCAAGCTCGTCAAGGTTCTCCAGGTCTCCCATGGCCCTCCTGGTCTGCAAGGGCGTTTCAAGGTCTGCAAGGACTTTTCAAGGTTTCTAAAGTTTTTTCAAAGTTCAATGTAAACTTATTATCAAAGTACTTGTATATCACTATGTACAATTGAAGTGATATAAATAAATATGCAATAAATATCAAGAACATAAGATGAAGAGTCCTTGAAAAATGACTCCATTGAGTATGGCTACATTTCAAGGATGGGGCAAGTGAAGTTGTATGGTTATCCCTTTTGGTTTAAGAGCCTGATGGCTTAGGGGTAATAACTGTTTCTGAACCTCATGGTGTGAGTCCTAAGGCTCTTGTACCTTGTTCCTAATGGCAGCAACAGACAAGAACATGTCCTGGTGGTGGGTTCCTGATGATGGATGCTGCTTTTCTGAGACAGTGTTTAATGTAGATCTTCTCAATGGTTGGGAGAGATTTACCAATCATGGACTGGGCCATATCCATTACTTTTTGTAGGAGTTTCCATTCAAGGGCATTGGTGTTTTCATGCCAGGCTGTGAAGCAGCCGGTTAATATACTTTCCACTACACATCTATAGAAGTTTGTCAAAGTTTCAGATGTCATGCTGAATTCCACAAACTCCCATGGAAATGGTGGTGCTGCTGTTCTTTCTTCGTTATTGTACTTATGTGCTGGGCCCAGGACAGGTCCTCCAAAATAAAAGCACCAGGGAATTTAAGGTAGCTGACCCTCTGTGCTGCTGATATTCCGATGAGAATTGGTTTATGGACCTCTGATTTCCTTCTCCTGAAGACAATAATTAGCTCCTTGATCTTGAGTAAGAACTTATTGTTATGGCACCACTCAGCCAGATTTTCAATCTCCCTCCTATATGCAGATTCAACATCACCTTTGATTTGGCCTACAACAGTGGTGTTGTCGGCCAACTTGAATGTGGCATTGAAGCTGTGCTTAACCACACAGTCATAAGTGTAAAGTGAGAAGAGCAGGGGGCTGAGGACACAGCCTTGTGGTGAAACTATGCTGATGGAAGTCGTGGAAGAGATGTTGTTACCAATTCAAACTGACTGGGGTCTACAAGGGAGGAAATCCAGGATCCAATTGACCAAGGTATTGAGAACAAGGTCTTGGAGCTTATTGATTAGTTTTGAGGGGATGATTGTATTGAATGCTGAGCAGTAGTCGAAGAGAACATCTTGATATATGCACCTTTGCTGTCCAGGTGTTCCAGGGTTGAGTGAAAAGCCAATTAGACGGCTTCTTCTATGGACCTGGTACTCATGTAGGCAAATTGAAGCAAATCTATGGCACCTCTGAGGCAGGAGTTGATATGTTTTATCACAAGCTTACTGTGGATGTAAATGCTACTGAATGACAGCCACTGAGACAGGTCACCATCCTCTTCTTCGTCACTGGTACAATTGAAGCCTGCTTGAAGCTGGTGGGTAACAGACACTGCTGATGTGAAAAGTTAAAGACCTGAGTGAACACTCCAACCAGTTGATCAGCACAGGTCTTTAGTACTTGGCCAATTACCACGTCTGGGCCAGATGCTTTTGGTGGGCTCACACCCCTGAAGGCTGCTAGCACGTCGGCCTCAGAGACTGAAATCATAGAATTAGCGGGAGTTGTGGGCGTTTGTCCTGGTTCCTCCATGTATTGATGGTCAAAGCGAACATAGAAAGCATTGAGCTCATCTGCAAGTGAAGTTCTATTGTCGCCTATGTTGCTTGATTTAACTTTTTAAGTTGTGATAGCATTCAAACCCTGCCGCAACTGTTGGGCATCCTTCATTGATTCATGTTTAGTCCAGGATTGTCACTTTTCCCATGAGGTGGCTTTTTAGAGATCGTACCTGGACCTCTTGTAACTTCCTTGGTCACTAGACTTGGGTGCCTCTGATCTGGCTATCAGCAGATTACAGATTTCATGGTTCATCCGATTGGGGAAGGCTCTGAATGATTTTGTGGGGACACACAAGTCTACAACTCTTTTAATAAAATCCACTACAACCATGGTGTATTTGTTCAGACCACAGATGAGTCCTTGAACATGGCCCATTCCACTGACTCGAAGCAATACCATATCCACTCCTCTGCCTTCTGTGACCACCTCTTTGCCGTCCTAATCTCTGGAGTTTTGCTCTTTAATCTCTGCCTGTATGCAGGTTGGAAAAGGACAGTCAAGTGATACAATCTACTAAAATGCAGTCTGGGCATGCAGCGGCAGGCACTCCTTATCTTAGTATAACCATAGTCCAGTGCGTTGAGACCTTTGTTGCTGATGGTAATTGGGCAGGGTATTGATCAAACAAGCCTGGTTGAAGTCCCCAACTATAATTTGAAATGTGTTGGGATGGACTGTTTCTTGTTTGGAGACAGCATCATGCAGTATCTTTAGTACTTGTATCAAGGTTTCTAAGGTCTTTCCAATATTTCCAAGATTTTTTTAATGTTCCCCCCATCTTGAGGACTCCCAAGTCTGTTTTGATGACTCCCAGGCCTCCCTCATGGCGTTCCCCGGTCTCTCAGTTTCTCTGGGTTCCCAAGTCTCCCTGCCTCTCGACATTACCCAGCCCTCTCTTGAAATCTCCCAGACATCCCTCTTGAAGTCTCCCAGGTCCCCTTTCGAGGTCCATCTCGTGGCTTCCCATGCTTTCCTCTTGAGTTCCCGAGGTCTCTCTCTCCAGCTCCCCAGATCTCTCTCTCTCTGGATCTTGAGTCTTGAGTTCCCGAGGTCTCTCTTTCCAGCTCCCCAGATCTCTCTCTCTCTGGATCTTGAGTCTTGAGTCCCCGAGGTCTCTCTCTCCAGCTCCCCAGATCTCTCTCTCTCTGGATCATGAGTCTTGAGTTCCCGAGGTTTCTCTTTCCAGCTCCCCAGATCTCTCTCTCTGGATCTTGAGTCTTGAGTTCCCGAGGTCTCTCTTTCCAGCTCCCCAGATCTCTCTCTCTGGATCTTGAGTTTTCAGGTCTCCTTGGGCCATCAGGTACCGGCCATAGAAAGGGGGCACTGTAATGAGTTCTTTGAACCTGAGTGGAGTGCAGAGGGAAGTGGGTTCTGAGGTTTGTAGAGCATCAGCATGGTTAATTCTTGTTTAATTAGACAGATTAATCATTTTAGAATTCCTTATGTCTTTCTTGAGTGACGTGCTCATTAAAATGCGGTCTCCTGGCGTTTTCTGTGTTAACTTGCTAAGTTTAGTTTGATAGGTTCAGGGATTCTGTGTTACTCGTATTGTTTAAATGGACACCAGATTATTGCTAATCACGGGGTCCTGGTTTTCAGACTGTTATTTCTTGTGATGTTGTTCTGCCAAGGCACCAACGTACTTTTGGAATTATTATAAATAAACTTTCATCACCGTCTCTACATCAGAGTCTGTCATTCCTTCACACTTGGGTTACAATATTGCCAGTGGACATCACAACGCTTTCTGTCTTATCAGTTCTCTTCCATTTGATCGTTAGTGGATATGTTTAATATTTCCACCATGGATGCCCAATTATTTTAAAGTAGGAAAGCAAATAAAATCATTTGCTTTATACTATTGCTTGTGAACAATGAAACAAATTATTTTCCAGGGTGAATTTTTATATGTAGACCTTTTATCTTACTGATAGCTTAAAATCATGACGCTTGATGTTTCCATATTTTAAAATAAGAGTTAGCTTGTTTTGGTACAATGTTGCATTGCATTTATTTTAAATATGGTTTTATCATTTTAATTTATGTTCCTAAAATCAAATGTCTTGATAACGCTATTCTCTAGATAATTTGATGACTTCTTCACCCACTCTATTGCAAGTTGATTTCAATTATTGATCATATGATGTATTAAGTTTAAAATTAACCTGAAATTATCCTATTTATATAGAATATCTTTATCACGACTTAAAATGTTTTAGTAATTCACCAGAAATACTAATGTGAGTCTATTTCCAAATTTTGTAGTATTTTTCATCTCATCCATGTATTCTACACTGAGTCGTTTAATTACATATGCTTTACTGACCTGCATGTTTTACATAAATTCCACAACCATAGATATGCAGCAGAGGAAAAAAAAACTTCAACCCAACTGAACTATTCCCACATGCTTGCATTTGGGCCCTTAGCCCTCTAAATCTTTCCTAACCTTGTACGTATCCTTAAATGTTGTAATTGCACCTGCCTCTACCATTTTCTCTGGCAGCTTGTTCTATGTAACAGTTGCTTATCCAACACACACAAAATGCTGAAGGAACTCAGCAGGCTGGGCAGCATCTAGGAAAAGAGTACAGTTGACATTTCGTGCTGAAATCCTTCGGCAGGTCTGGAGAAAAAAAAACTGAGGAGTAGATTTAAAAGTTGTGGGCAGGGTAGAGAGAAACACAAGGTGATAGGTGAATGCTGAAGGGGGAGAGATGACGTAACGGGCTGGGAAGTTGATTGGTGAAAAAGACAGAAGGCCATAGAAGAAAGAAAAGTGGGAAGGGGCACCAGAAAGAGGCGATGGGTGGGCAAGGAGATAAGGTGAGAGAGGGAAAAGGGGATGGGAAATGGCGGGTGGGGCATTATTGGAATTTTGAGAAATCAATATTAATGCCATCAGGTTGGAGGCTACCCAAATGGAATATATAAGGCGTTGTTCCTCCAACCTATGTGTGGCCTCATCACACTAGTGAAGGAGGCTATGGATGGACATATTGGAATGGGAAGTAGAATTAAAATAGGTGGCCACTGGGAGATCCCACTTGTTGTGGCAGACGGAGCTTAGGTTCTCGGTGAAGCAGTCTTTCAATCTACGTTGGGTCTCACCAAAAGCACCAAGCACAGTATATGATCCCAACAGACTCAAAGGTGAAGTGCCACCTCACCCGAAAGGACTGTTTAGGGCCCTGAATGGTAGTGGGGGAGGAGGTGTAGGGGTAGGTGTAGCACTTGTTTCACTAGCAAGGATAAATGCCAGGAGGGAGATCAGTGGGGAGGGATGATAGGACGAAGGAATTGCATAGGGAGTGATCCCTGCAGAAAAAGAAAGTGGGCGGAGGGGAGGAAATGTGTGTTTGGTGATGGGATCCCATTGGAGGTGACGGAAGTTTTGGAGAATTATGTGCTGGATGCGGAGGTTGGTGGGGTGGTAGGTGAAGACAAGAGGAACCCTGTCCCTGGTAGGGTGGCAGGAGGATGGGATAAGAGGAGACATGTGTTAAAAGGAAGGGATGCGGTTGAGGGCTGCATTGATGCTGGAGGAAGGAGTCCCCTTTCTTTGAAAAAGGTGGACATCTCCTTTGTTCTAGAATGGAAAGCCTTATTGTGAGAGCAGATGTGGTGGAGATGGAGGAATTGAGAGAAGGGGACGGCGTTTTTACAAGTAACATTGTGGGACGAGGTATAGTCAAGGTAGCTGTGAGAGTCCATGGGTTTACAATAAACATCGGTGGATAAACTGTCTCCAGAGATAGAGAAAGGGAAGTGAGGTGTCAGAAATTGACTAGCTAAATTTGAGGGCAGGGTGGAAGTTGGAGGCAAAGTGGATGAAGTCGACGAGTTCAGCATGGCCTCTCCAGTCCATTTTGCATCATTCTTCTCTCACTTAATCCTATGCCTTCTAGTTTCAGTCTCCCAAGCATTGGGTAAAACATTTTTTCACAATTTTATAATCCTCTATAAGATCATCTTTCAGCCTACTTCTCCCTAGGGAAAACAGTCATAACCTATTTTGTCTCTCCTCATAACTCAAGCCATCAAGCTCTGGTAATATCCTTGTGAATCTTTGCTGTTCCCTTTCTAGTTTAACCACATACTTTCTATATATGGTGAACAAAACTACACACAATACTCCAGGTGCAGTTTCACCAATGTCTTGAGCAGTAGCATGACATCCCAACTCTTGTACTCAGTGCTCTGATGAGAACAAATATGCCCTGCACCTTTATCGACACCCTATCTAACACTGCTTCCATGCAATTATTTACTTCTACCCCCAATCTCTCTATTCTACAACAGTTCCTAGGGCCCTGCCATTCATTATGTATGTACTGCCTTGGTTTCTTTTTCCAAAGTGCACCCTTGGCACCTGTCTGAGTTAAATTCCATCTACCATTCCTTTGCTTACATTCCCAGTTGATCTAGATCCTGTTATAACCTTATACAACCATCTTCACTGTCCACCACAACACTAATTTTGGTGTCAGCCATGAACTTATTAGTCATGCAACCCACACTTTTAAACAAATCATTAACATACAGCATATGACAAACAACAGGGGGCAGAACACATGCTTCCTATTTGAAAAACCATCTCCCACTACCACCTTCTGTCTCCTACCATAAAGCAAGTTCAAAATTTAAAGCAAATTTATTCTCAAAGTATGTATATACTTGAGATGCTACCTTCAGATTCTTGCAGGCATTTATAGAAAAAAAGTACAATGGAAAGTTATGAAAATCTATGCATTAACAGACAAACACTGACAAAAAACAATGTACAAAAGAAGACAAACTGTGCAAACAAAAATAATACTGAGAACATGAGCTGTAAAGAGTCCTTGAGAGTGACTCTGTAGGTCGTAGAATCAGTTCAGACTAACGATCAATGAAGCTGTCCATGTCAGTTCAGGAGCCTATTGGTTGTAGGTTAATAACTGTTGCTGAACTGGTGGTATGTGACCTAAATCTTCTGTACCTCCTGCCCAATGAGAACAGTGAGAAGAAGGCATGGCCTCTATGTTGGGGCCTTTGATGATGGATGCTGCCTTGTTGTGGCGGCGCTCCATGTAAAGGTACTCTGAGGTGGGGAGACCTTTGCATGTGATGGAATGGGCTGTGTCCACCACTTTCTGTAACCTTTTTCATTCCTAGGTATTGGTGTTTTCCTACCAGGCTATGATGTAACCAGTTAGGATACTCTCTACTGTGCATCTATAGAAGCTTGTCATACTTCTTGTGCCATGTCAAATCTACAGGTATGTAAACTTCTAAGAAAGTAGAGGCACTGTTGTGCATTCTTTGCGATGATGCTAATATACCAAGGAATTTAAAGCCTTCTCCTCCTCCATTCTCCTAATGAGGACTGGCTTCTTTCTTCTGTAGTCAATAATCAGTTCCTTGTTTTTGCTGACATTGAGTGTGAGTTGTTGTTGTTGCAGCAATGAACCAGATTTTCCATCTCTCTTGTTCATCCTGGCTAGAACACAGTCGATACCACGTGAAGTGGCCTTCTAGACAAACCAACAATGCACAACAACGTCAATAGTCTTTCTTAATCCATGCTGACAGTATTTATGCTTTGCCCTTGTCAAACACTATTTCCCATGCACAGAGCCATGTTGCAGATCATTAAATCAGTCCTTGGCTTTCCAAATGTAGATAGATCCTGTCTTTCTGAACCTCTTCCAATAACTTTCCCACCACTGGTGTTAGGCCTTTGGTTCCCTGGCTGGTCTTCTAGCCCTTCTTAAATGAAGGCACATTAGCTAACATCCAGAATTTTTGTTCCTCACTTGTGACTTAGGAAAATACAAAAATCTCTGCCAGGACTCCAACAATTTTTTCCCCTGCTTCTCCTGACATCCTAATGTATACTTGTGATCAATATCACTAGGTAATAAATCCACCCTAATGCATTTCAAGACTGCCAGCACCTCTTCTTCATAATCTTTGTATGGTTCAAGACATATCAGCTTCAGCTTTCATGATCTTCCCCATTATATTCAGTGAAGACCTTGATCATCTCTCAGGGATCCACACATTGATTCACATTGATTCAGACTATAATTTGTATGGAGGATTAATTAGGAGCAGCATAGATGTGAAGAATTAGTGCTAGTATTGCAGCGATGTGCTACACACAGCGCTAGAATAATGACACGTAGTCGGTGAGTTGGAGTTGCGATAAAAGAGATTTATTCAAACTTCGCGGCCTCCTTTAAAGCCTTCCCGTTCCCACGCTCCCCGGGTGGAACTGCTGTGTGGAATGCATATTCGCAGACCCTTTCCGCACGCGGGATTTTCCCCCTGCTGGTGAAGATGGCCTGGCGCCCTTTTTTGGGGCCGGCCTCTCTGCCGGCGCACGCTGTTTTGTGAGCCCGTTCGTGTGTGCTGGAAAGTGGGTCACCAATTAACCCCTCCCCCACAGAACCGGCGGTACATCCCCTAATGTCCACAGTCTGGATCGGCCTCTGTTTCGGAGGTCTGCCCCTGCGCCGCGGTGCCTGAGCCTGGACCGGCTGTGCCAAGTCCACATGGGCCGGTTTGAGTCGGTCCACTGTGAAAACCTCCTCTCTCCCCCCAATGTCCAGCACGAACGTGGACCCGTTGTTTCTGATCACCTTAAACGGCCCCTCATAGGCCCACTGTAGCAGCGCCCAGTGTCCACCCCGTCGTACAAAAAGAAACTTACAGTTCTGCAGGTCTTTGGGTACGCAGGTCGGGCTCTGTCCGTGCTGTGAAGTGGGTATGGGGCCCAGGTTACCGAGCCTCTCCCGTAGTCTGTCCAGGACTGCTGCGGGTTCCTCCTCTTGCCCCCTTGGGGCTGGTATGAACCCCACTACCAGGGGTGCGCCGTACACCAACTCGGCCGACGAGGTGTGCAGATCTTCCTTGGGCACCGTGCGGATTCCGAGCAGGACCCAGGGAAGCTCGTCCACCCAGTTAGGCCCTTCCAGGCGGGCCATGAGAGCCGACTTCAGGTGACGGTGGAAGCGCTCCACTAGTCCGTTCGACTGTGGGTGGTAGGCAGTTGTGTGGTGTAGCTGTGCTCCTAAAAAGGCTGGCCATAGCTGACCACAGGCTGGAGGTGAACTGGGCGCCCCTGTCGGAGGTAATGTGGGCCGGTACCCCGAAGCGGGCTACCCAGGTTGCGATCAGTGCTCGGGCGCAGGATTCGGAGGTGGTGTTGGAGAGCGGGACTGCCTCTGGCCATCTGGTGAAGCGGTCTATCATAGTTAGGAGGTACCGCACTCCTCACGACACTGGCAGGGGCCCCACGATATCCACATGAATGTGGTCGAGCCTCCGGCGGGTGGGTTCGAACTGCTGTGGCGGAGCCTTGGTGTGCCACTGCACCTTGGCCATTTGGCACTGCATCCACGTTTTGGCCCATTCACTGACCTGTTTACGAAGTCCATGCCACACGAACCTGTTGAAGACCAGCCGGACAGTTGTCCTGATGGAGGGGTGCACTAAGTTGTGAATGGAGTTGAAAACTCGCCACCGCCAGGCTGCGGGACGATGGGGCGGGGTTGGCCGGTAGCTACGTCACACAGTAGGGTCCTCTCACCTGGGCCTATGGGGAGGTCTTGGAGCTGCAAACCGGAGACCGCAATTCTGTAAGTAGGGATCTCATCGTCTGCCTGCTGTGCCTCCGCCAGCGCTGCATAGTCCACCCCCTGGGACAGGGCCTGTATGGTAGGTCTGGATAGTGCGTCCGCCACGACGTTGTCCTTTCCAGAGACATGCCGGATATCCGTCGTGTATTCAGAGATGTAGGACAGATGTTGCTGCTGGCGGGATGACCAGGGGTTGGACACCTTCGTGAACACCAAGGTAAGCGGTTTGTGGTCCGTAAACGCGGTGAAGGGCCTACCTTCTAAGAAGTACCTGAAATGCCGGATTGCCAGGTATGGTGCCAATAGCTCCCGGTTGAAAGCACTGTATTTGAGTTCGGGTGGTCGTAGGTGTTTGCTGAAGAACGCCAGGGGTTGCTAGCGACCCTCGATGAGTTGTTCCAGCACTCCACTGACTGCTATGTTGGATGCGTCCACCGTGAGGGCAGTAGGAACGTCCGTTCTGGGGTGCACTAGCATCGCAGCGTTTGCCAAGGCTTCTCTAGTTTTAACGAAAGCAGCTGCGGCCTCTTCGTTCCAGGTAATGTCCTTGCCCTTACCCGACATCAGGGTGAACAGGGGGCACATGATTCGGGCTGCTGAGGGGAGGAAACGGTGGTAGAAATTCACCATACCCACGAATTCCTGCAGGCCTTTGATTGTGTTGGGTCGGGGGAAGTGCCGAACCGCGTCTACCTTGGCTGGCAGAGGGGTTGCCCCGTCTTTAGTAATCCTGTGGCCCAGGAAGTCGATGGTGTCGAGTCCGAACTGGCATTTAGCCGGGTTGATTGTAAGGCTGAATTCGCTCAGTCGGGCGTAGAGTTGACGGAGGTGGGACAGCTGCTCCTGCCGACTACTGCTGGCTATGAGGACGTCGTCCAAATAGATGAATGCAAAGTCCAGGTCGCGTCCCACCGCGTCCATTAGCCACTGGAATGTCTGTGCGGCATTCTTTAGGCCGAACAGCATTCGGAGGAATTCGAAAAGGCCGAACGGGGTGATGAGTGCTGTTTTGGGGATGTCGTCCAGATGTACCGGGATTTGATGGTATCCCTGGATGAGGTCTACCTTGGAAAAGATCCTTGCGCTGTGTAGGTTTGCTGCAAAGTCTTGGATGTGTGGCACAGGGTAGCGGTCTGGCGTTGTAGCCTCGTTCAGCCTACGGTAGTCGCCGCATGGTCTCCAGTCCCCCGTTGCCTTGGGCACCATGTGAAGGGGGGAGGCCCATGGGCTGTCGGACCGTCGTGTGATCCCCAATTCCTTCATCTTCTTGAACTCCTCCTTCACCAGTCAGAGCTTGTCCGGGGGAAGCCTTTGAGCACAGGCGTGGAGGGGTGGTCCCTGGGTCGGGATGTGGTGCTGTACTCCGTGTCTGGGCATGGCTGCCGTGAACTGCGGTGTCAGTACTGATGGGAAGTCTGCTAGGACCCTGGTGAATTCGTCATCGGACAGCGTGATGGAGTCCAGGTGTGGGGCTGGCAACTTTGCTTCACCCAGGGAGAACGTTTGAAAAGTCTTGGCGTGGACTAATCGCTTCCCGTGCAGGTCGACCAGCAGGCTGTGGACTCGTAGAAAATCCGCCCCCAGGAGTGGTTGGGCCACGGCGGCCAGTGTGAAGTCCCACGTGAACCGGCTGGAGCTGAACTGTAGCCGCACCGTGTGGGTGCCATAGGTTCGTATTGTGCTGCCATTAGCGGCCCTCAGGGTGGGTCCCGGTTCTCTGTTGCGGGTGTCATAACTCATTGGAGGTAAGACGCTGATCTCCGCTCCGGTGTCGACCAAAAAGCGGCGTCTCGACTGCTTGTCCCAGACATACAGGAGGCTGTCTTGATGGCCAGCCGCCATAGCTATCAGCGGCGGCTGGTCCTGGCGTTTCCCGGGAATTTGCAGGGTGGTCTGCAGTGGCGGGCCTCCGTGCCCCACCGCTGGTGGTAGAAACACCATTGTTCATTGGGCTCCTCAATCCCATCGCCGGGTTTTGTAGGCTCTGCTGCCGGGCCTGGTCTGGTCTGTCGTTGGGCACGCGGCTTGGTGATCTGTGCGACGGACGCCCTTCTCTCCTTCTTGGCATTCCACAGCTCAACTGCTTGGGCCGCCACCTCCCGGGAGTTGCTGAAATCTGCGTCGGACAGCAGCAGGCATATGTCCTCGGGCAGTTGCTCTTGGAACGCCTGCTCAAACATGAGGCAGGGTTTGTGTCCTTCAGCCAGGGCCAGCATCTCGTTCGTTAATGCTGACAGCGGCCTGTCTCCCAAACCATCCAGGTGCAGTAAGCGGGCAGCTCACTCACACCGTGAGAGTCCAAAAGTCCTTATGAGCAGAGCTTTGAATGCTGTGTATTTGCTGTCCTCTGGGGGCGACTGTATAAACTCCTCAATTTGTGCAGCTGTCTCCTGGTCGAGGGAGCTCAGCACGTAGTAGTAACGAGTGGACTCCGAGGTAATCTGCCGAATGTGGAATTGGGCTTCGCTTGTTTGAACCATAGGCGGGGTTACAGCGTCCAGAAGCTGGGCAGTTTTAACGAAACTGCGTGAACGGATGCGGCGTTGGTCATCTCTGGTCCAAATATCGTTTGGGCCGTCAGGGTCACCAATTGTAGCGGTGTGCTACACACAGCGCTAGAATAACGACACGTAGTCCGTGAGTTGGAGTTGTGATAAAAGAGATTTATTCAAACTTCGCGGCCTGCTTTAAAGCCTTCCCGTTTCCACCCTCCCCGGACGGGACTGCTGTGTGGAATGCATATTCACAGACCCTTTCCGCATGCGGGATTTTGCCCCTGCTGGTGAAGATGGCCTGGCGCCCTTTTTGGGGCCGGCCTCTCTGCCTGCGCGCGCTGTTGTGAGCCGGTTCGTGTGCTCTGGAAAGTGGGTCGCCGCAGTATTGATTTTCAGGAATTGTTAGTGCTCCTCGCTGTCTGGGACATGTTGGCCTTCTCTTGTATGACTTTAAGAACATTTCAAATATCCCACATCAGAAAGGAGGTGCCCCTGTCAAAATGATAACTGAGAGCTAAATGGATTGATTTGCTTAGAGGAAAAAAAATAGTAATTTTCTTTCTCTACTCTAGTCTTCCTCAGCTGTATAATTAAATCAAGATTTTCTCTGCATATTACAGGGTGTACTGACCTTGAAAAAGCATTGTATCACCAAAAGAGATGGTAATATAGAAACATGGAAAACCTGTAGCACAATACTGTTCAGCCTACAATGCTGTGTCGAACATGTACTTACTTTAGAAATTACCTAGGGTTACCCATAGCCCTCTATTTTTCTAAGTTCCATGTACCTAGCCAGGAGTCTCTTAAAAGACCCTATTGTATCTGCCTCCACTACTGTGGACAGCAACCCATTCCATGCACTCATCACTCTCTGCATTAAAAAAAACTTACCCCTGACACCTCCTCTGTACCTACTTCCAAGCACCTTAAAACTGTGCCCTCTCGTGTTAGCCATTTCAGACCTGGGAAAAAGCCTCTGATTAATGTCTCTCATCATCTTATACACCTCTATCAGGTCACCTCTCATCCTCCGCCACTCCAAGGAGAAAAGACCAAGTTCATTCAAACTGTTTTCATAAGGCATGCTCCCCAGTTCAGGCAGCATTCTTGTAAATCTCCTCTGCACCCTTTCTATGAATTCCACATCCTTCCTGTAGTGAGGTGACCAGATCTGAGCACAGTACTCCAAGTGGCGTCTGACCAGGGTCCTATGTAGCTGTAACATTACCCCTCAGCTCCTAAACTCAATCCCACAGTTGATGAAGGCCAATGCACTGTATGCCTTCTTAACCACAGAGTCAACCTGCACAGCAGCTTTGAGTGTCCTATGAACTCGAACCCCAAATCCCTCTGATCCTCCACACTGCCAAAAGTCTTACCATTAATACTATATTCCGCCATCATACTTGACCTACCGAAATGAACCACCTCACACTTATCTGGGTTGAACTCCATCTGCCACTTCTCAGCCCAGTTTTGCATCCTATTAATGTCCCGCTGTAACCTCTGACAGCCCTCCACACTATCCACAACACCCCCAACCTTTGTGTCATCAGCAAATTTATTAACCCATCCTTCCACTGCCTCATTCAGTTCATTTATAAAAATCATGAATAGAAGGGGTCCCAGAACAGATCCCTGAGGCACACCACTGGTCACCAATCTCCATGCAGAATATGACCTGTCTACAATCACTCTTTGCCTTCTGTGGGCAAGCCAATTCTGGATCCACAAAGCAAGATCCCTTTGAATCCCATGCTTCATTACTTTCTCAATAAGCCTTGCATGGGGTACTTTATCAAATACCTTACCAAAATCCATATACACTACATCTACGGCTCTATCTTCATCAATGTGTTCAGTCACATCCTCAAAAAATTCAATCAGGTTCGTAAGGCACGACCTGCCTTTGACAAAGTCATGCTGACTATTCCTAATCATATTATACCTCTCCAAATATTCATAAATCCTGCCTCTCAGGATCTTCTCCATCAACTTACCAACCACTGAAGTAAGACTCACTGGTCTATAATTTCCTGGGCTATCCCTACTCCCTTTCTTGAATAAGGGAACAACATCTGCAATGTTTCAATCCTCTGGAACCTCTCACATCCATATTGATGATGCAAAAATCATTGACAGAGGATCAGCAATCTCCTCCCTTGCCTTCCACAGTAGCTTCCAGGTTATCTTGTCCGGTTCGGGTGACTTATCCAACTTGATGCTTTCCAAAAACTCCAGCACATCCTCTTTCTTAATGTCTATATGTTCAAGCTTTTCAGTCCATGATAAGTCATCCTACAATCGCCAAGGTCCTTTTCTGTAGTGAATACTGAAGCAAAATATTCATTAAGTACCTCTGCTATCTCCTCCGGTTCCATACACACTTTTCCACTGTCACACTTGATTGGTCCTATTCTCTCACATCTTACCCTCTTGCTCTTCACATACTTGTAGGATGTCTTGGAGTTTTCTTTAATCCTGCTTGCCAAGGACTTCTCATGGCCCCTTCTGGCTCTCCTAATTTCATTCTTAAGCTCCTTCCTGCTAACCTTATAATATTCTAGATCTCTGTCATTACCTAGTTTTTTGAACCTTTCATAAGCTTTTCTTTTCTTCTTGATTAGATTTTCAACAGCCTTTGTACACCCCGGTTCCTGTACCCTACTATCCTTTCCCTGTCTCAGTGGAACGTACCTATGCAGAACATTATGCAAATATCCACTGAACATTTGCCACATTTCTGCAGTACATTTCCCTGAGAACATCTGTTTCCAATTTATGCTTCCAAGTTCCTGCCTGGTAGCTTCATATTTCCCCTTACTCCAATTAAACAGTTTCCTAACTTGTCTGTTCCTGCCTATGTCGTTGGTACCAATATGTACCACAACTTAGGTTGTTCACCTTCCCACCAGGGTATCGTGGACATGATCAGAATCATCCCAGACCCTGGCACCTGGGAGGCAAACTACCGCCCGTTGTTCTTTTCTGCATCCACAGAATCTCCTGTCTGACCCCTAACTATAGAGTCCCCTATGACTACTGCCATCTTCTTCCTTTCCCTACCCTTCTGAGCCACAGGGCCAGACTCTGTGCCAGAAGCATGGTCACTGTTGCTTCCCTGAGGTAGGCAGTCTCCCCCCAACAGTACTCAACGGGAGTACTTATTGTTAAGGGGGACAGCCACTGGGGTACTCTCTAGTATCTGACTCTTGCCCTTCCCTCTCCCGACTGTTACCCACTCATGTGTCTCTCGAGGCCCCGGTGTGACTACCCGCCTATAGCTCCTATCTATCACCTCCTCACTCTCCCTAACCAGAAGATGGTCATCAAGCTGCATTTCCAGTTCCCTAACATGGTCCCTAAGGAGCTGCAGTTCGATGCACCTGGCGCAGATGTGGCCATCTGGGAGGCTGGGAGCCTGGGAGTCTCCCCGACATCCCACATCTGACACCCAGTACAGAACACCAGCCTGGCAGGCATACTTCCTATTCCTCATAAGTAACTTACCTCACCTCAACCTGTTATCGCCCAAGCCAAATTTATTGTTATCGTTGAGCCGAAGTCCTCCTACTCTGTCTCCCTCTATTCCGATGCCCACTCCTCTGGCACCCGCGCTATAAAACTGTCTTCTTTTAAATCCTTCCCGCAGGTCTAACTCGCTGATGTCCATGTGCTTACACCATCATGCCTCGATCCCAGCAAAAAGTTTGGTAAAAGAAGCAGAATTCATGGGTGCTTTTTATATTCTCCACAATATGTGGAACTTCTTTAAGATTTCTTCACAAAATAATTGTGTCAACATTAACTAAATGTGATTTTGTTCAGGTTAAAATGCAAACTTACGAACTTTGCTCTATAAAATCTGTGTTAGACGGAACATTCTTATATTTGCTACAGTTTTGAAAAGCTTGATTGTGGCTCTATTGGCTCAGCACTTTCTGAGCTATGAACATTGAGGCGAAAGTTTAATTTTAATATAGTAAGTAAGAACATAAGACCAAAGGACCATAAGACTTAGGAGCAAAATTTAGTCATTAGTTCTATTGAGTCTGCTCTGCCATTGCATTATGGTTGATTTATTATCCCTCTCAACCCCATTATCCTGCCTTCACCCCTTAACCTTTGGCTCCCTGACTAAAGAAGAATATGTCAACCACTGTTCTAAATAGACTCCACATTCAATGATGGTCTCAATATTCAGTTAACTTTTCATTACAAGATAATTAATGTTATATTGTATTAAGTACACGTTTGTAATGAAAAATACCAAACTTAATGTTTATATTCCCATGTGTACTGTATTAACAAAATTATTAACCAGCATTTTAAATGATCGAGCATAACTTATAACCACACACAAAAATGCTCGAGGAGCGCAGCTGGTCAGGCAGCATCAATGGAAACGTGCAAACAGTCAATGTTTCGGGCCGAGACCTTTCGTCAGGACTGGAAAGGAAGGGGGAAGATGCCTGGATATAAAGGAGGGGGAGGGGAGAGGCTAGCTGGAAGGTGATAGGTAAAGCCAGGTGGGTGGGAAAGGTCAAGGGCAGGAGAAGAAAGAATCTGATAGGAGAGGAGAGTGGACAAGAGGAGAACAGGAAGGAGGAGGAGTCCCAGCGGGAGGTAATAGACAGGTGAGATGAATTGAAAGATCAGAGTGGAAGACAGAGGAAGGGAGAAGGGGTAAATATGTTCATCAGAAAGAGAAATGGATATTCATGCCATCAGGTTGGCGGGTAGCTTACTTACTTGCTTTTGTGTCTTGGGTCACTATAAAAGCAGAGAATGTGGCTCTGTCTTATAACAGCCCTCTCAACTTTCCTTTCCTCTTTCGAGAAATGTATATACAATGACAGGTCTTACTGTTCCATTTAAATTTTTAACATTTAATTTATATAATATTCATTCAATATTTACTCTGCATGCTAGAGGTCAGATAATGCCATATCAATATTAAGTCCAGAGGCATTTTATAATTTACTAAACTGAGGGCCAAATGCATCTCATATTGAGTCTATGAGGTTTACATCAGCCCAAACTAACACATAAAGTGCAATTCCTTTTTCTGAGTGGAGTTGCAACTTTCACTGAAATAATAACTGAAAGTAAATGGTTTGTATTTTCTGTACATTGGGTTAATTAATATTGAATATTCCATATTATTTAATTAATTCAATATTTTTAATTTATTAATGTGTGTTATCATCCTGTTCACTTTTTAGATTTCAGAGTTTTGTAGTGATACCTTGAGGATTAGTCATGGGCAGTTCTGTTAGTGTAAAGAACCAGACTTCTTCCCTTAAAAATCCTTAGAGGATGATTGTTTTGCAATATTCACTCTCAGTTTAATCAATCTGAGCCCACAATGACCAGATTTACAGAATCCACCTTCATAATTTTTCAGTGTAGCAAGAAGTCTCAGTTTCTGAGCAGTTAATTGAGAATCATAACCACCACATTATCTGAGTGTTTAAATCTGGAACTCTATGAGTATTATGATGTAGTGGCATCCTTCTAAATACATGAATCAGTCAGACTGGGTTGGCTTCTCATCTTTTCCTGTCATCTGATTGGCTTTGATTTGTTTCAGCATGTCAATCTCTGTTCCCAGGAATTTTTTCATGGAACATGAACAGACTCAAAATGCATGTAGATTTGTTTCAAGGACAATCAATTATAGAGTCCACTGGTATTTCTAGATGGCTTTATGATGCAATCTTGTCCATTACAATTTGGCTCTTGTGAAACTTGTTTGATTAGAAATGTGGCATAGACTTGCCAATATCCTATTCAGACTTGAGATTATATTTAATCTTATGAACTTTTGCCTGCATCCTTGACCTGCTCTATTGGAAGACAGCATGTATGTTGGTGGATGTGAAGTAGTTTCCCATTGTAATAAAAACTGTCCCTTTTACATTATGTTGCATGCACTATTTGACTGCATTACCAGCATTTGCACTATTTTGTTTTTAAATATGGTCTTCTTTGCATTCAGTGCAAAACAGTGGCATATTTCCATTGGAACAAGTGCTTCTGTAGGAAGCATCAAACATCAGATATAAATTATCATCTGCACCTACTAATTATGCAGAAGAAGACACTAGTCATGGATATTTAATTGCTAAGCAATTTTAATGGTTCCTTTGGGTTATAATAAAGACATTTATTATAAATTTAGAAGCAAATTAGCTGCATTCAAAATAAGCGATCAGTGCTTTACCAGTGAGCATTGTTTAGATTCTGAAGAATTTCAGGTCCCTATTAAATCAGCTGCTCTTTTATATTGTCCTCCAGTACAAATGTTGCAGTGTTGTTTATAATTGATAAATGTTTTTTTTTCAATCAAAGAACATTCCAGACTTATTTGCATTTGAAAGGAGCGTTGGAAACATGTTGTCATCCTGTAGCAGCAGCGGGGCAAACACTTTTTACAGACAATGGGAAAATAATTTATCCAGAAGCAAAATGGAAGAGGCACCACTTGTTGCAGGAGATGTGCAAATTTGTTCAATAATAATGAAACGGACCAAAACAAGCTAATGATGGATTGTGACTTCAGTACAATGTGGTTATTATTACAACACTGAAATTGTAAGACTAATTTGTGGTGTTTGGAATCAAGAAAGGAAAGGGTAGAATGGGAAAGGTTATTGAGTAAATACTGGTGTAGAGATGGGTAATGTAGAGAAAGGTGGAAACTACGATTGAAACAAACCAAAGTAAGTTCTGAGTTGTTTGAATCTGTTTCCTTACAACTCCAGTGCAAATTGGGGATGAAGAGGGAAGAATCAGTCAGGATTTGTTGCTGAAAGATATACTGGATGGTCATCACGTTACCAATTGGGAAGAGTGGAGATGCAGCTTGGAAGTGCAAAAAAAGGATTCTCTCCTCGTAAACACAAGAGATTCTACAGATGCTGGAAATCCAGAGTAACAAACACAAAATGCTGTAGGAGCTCAGCAGGTCAGGCAGCATCTGTAGAGAGGAATGAAGTGTTGATGTCTCATTGATTCTTTATCCTTCTCATTAGATGCTGCCTGAAAGGATGAATTCCTCAAGCATTTTGTGCGTACTAATCTTGACTCTCTCCTCTTTGAGCCTCCATACCGTTAAGGAATGTAGAATCATAGAATGGCTGCAGCACAGCAGGAAATCCTTAAGTGCATCATGAGTTCTACCAGTGGTGCTTCCTCAAGAGCCTGGCATTTTTTCTCCAATGTATATATATATATATATCCAGAATCAGAACCCCATCTATTATTATTAACAGATGTCATAAAATTTGTTGCTTTGTGGCAGCCGTACAATACAAGGCATAAACTTTATTATAAGTTGCAAAATTTTTTAAAGAGTGCAAAAGACAAATAATGAGGTGGTGTACATGGGTTCAGAGAGCATTCAGAAATCTGGAGGTGTTCTTAAAATGTTGTGTATGGATCCTTAGGGTCTGTAGCTCCTCCTCAATGGTAGTAATGCAAAGAGAGCATGTCCCAAATGGTGATGGATGCAGCTTCCTCGACAACTGTCTCTTGAAGACATGAAAATAGTGGAAGGGGTTGTACCCATGATAGAAGTGACTGAATCTGCTACTCTTTGCTGCCTCTTCGATCCTGTGCATTGCAGCCTCCGTACCAAAATGCTCCCTGGTGACATACCAAATCTCCTCAAGCTTCTAATTAAGTAGAGCTGCTAGAGTGTCTTCTTCATGATCACATTAATATGTTGGGCCTAGGATAGATTCTCTGAAAGGCTGACATCCAGGAAAGTAAAACTGTTCACTCTTTCCGGCCCTGAGCCCTGTGTGTGTTCTCCTGACTTCCACTTCCTGAAGTCCATAAGCAATTCCTTGGTCTTGCTGATTTTGAATATGAGGTTGTTGATGCGATACCACTCAACCAACTGATCTATCTCACTCCTATATGCCTCCTTATCATTAATTCTCTAATGCTCCTTTAAAGGCCGTAATCAACCTTCCTTCAATACATCTGCAGGCAATCTATTCCACACACTGTGTAAAAAAGAGTTTCCGTCAATTTAGTCTTATTTATTTTCCTCTTGTTGTAGCTTCTAGTTCTTGACCTCACTATCCAGAGATTCTACCAGATTTCTCCTCAGAGAAAACAATCTCAGCATCTCTAATCTATCCTTGTAACCGTGCTCTCTCATCCAGGAACCATTCTCACAGACCTTTGCTGGAGCCCCTCTAATGCCTTCATATCTTTCCTTTCAGGCAACCAGAACTAAATACAAAACTGCCGGTCAGCCATCCAGTACGTTATCAAGTTTTAGCAATATCTTCCTTGCTTTTATACTCTATGCTTCTGCTGATAAAGCACAGAATGGTGCTTGCCTTGTCAGCCACTTTCTCAAGCTGCCTTTCCATTTTCAATGTTTTCAGTGCATGTACCCACAATTTTTTCATTCTCCCTCCATCACTTTGACAACATTATCCTTTATTCAATATTGTCTTTCCTCATTCTCCCCATGAAAATGCAACATATCACATTTCCCTGCACTAAGTTTAATTTGGTATTTAACTGCATGTTCCATCATCCTGCTTATAATCTGCTGTAAAGTATCGCTGTCTTATTTACAGTTTTGTGTCTTCCACAAATTTAGTAATTGTGACATGCACCCCTAAGTGTAGGTCATTAGTGGAGTTAAAAAAAAATCAAAGGCCTAGCGCTAATCAATGGGGAATGCGAGCACTTACCTTTCTCCCGTCCAAACAAAAAGAACCATTCACAATGATCTTTTATTATCTGTCATTTACCAAACTTAATCGCCATGCTATTAAGGATGTGTAAGTTTTAGAGAGGGTGCAGGGCTGAATTACCAGAATGCTGCCTGGATTAGAGAGCATGTCTTATGAGGATAGGTTGAGTAATAGGGTTTTTTCCTTTGGCGAGGAAGAGGATGAGAGGTGAATTGATATAGATGTACAAGATGATGAGAGACGTAGATCAAGTGACTTTTTCCCAGGGTGGAAATTAGTAATACAAGGAGGCATAACTTTATGGCATTGGAAGGAAATTGTAGGGACTATGGTAGGTAGGTAAAAATTAGAGGTAGTTTTTTTCCACAGGGATAGGTAGTGCCAGGGATGGTGGTAGAGGCTGATACATTAGTGCTATTTAAGAGGCTCTTAGGTAGACACATAAGATGAAAGAAAAATAGTGGGCTATGTGGGAAGGAAGGGTTATATTGATCTTGGAGTAGGTTAAGGAGACAGTAGAACATTGTGGGCCAAATGGCCTGTACTGTGCTTTACTGTTCTATGTTCTATGGCCTATCCCCTGTATGCCATTTACTTCAACTTGAATCAGTGAAGGAAGCTCAAAAGTTGTGGCAGGGCTTGAATACTATCACCTCTTATAAAGTTAAATCAAGCGACATAGGCAACAACAGGGCTTTGCTTCCAGATGAGCTCAATGTCTTTTATGCTCATTTTGACTATCAAACCATTGAGGAACCGTGGCGAACTCCCGCAGCCCCCAATGTTCCTGTGATTTCGGTCTCTGAAGCCGACATGCGAGGAGCCTGCAGGAAGAGGAACTAATGAAAAGCATCTGGCTTGGATGTGATACCTGGCCAAGTACTAAAGACCTGTGCTGATCAACTGGCTGGAGTCTTTAAACTCTCGCTTCAGCAGTCTGAGGTACCAGCTGCTTAAGTACTCTTCAATTATATTGGTGCCTATGAAGAAGCATGGCATTACCTCTATTTCCTTAGGAGTTTGCAAAGATTTAGCATGACATCTTAAACTTTGACAAACTTTCATGGATGTGCACTGGAGAGTATATTGATTGGCTACAGTTTCTGGGAGCAATTCGGAAGGCACAGAAGGGATATATTCCAAAGCAGATAATATATTCTAAAGGCAGGGTAATGCAACTGTGGCTGACAAGGGAAGTCGAAGCCAACATAAAGGCAAAAGAGAAGCCATATAAAAGAGCAAAAATTTGTGGGAAGTTAGGGGATCTGGAAGCTTCTAAAACCAACAGAAGGCAGTTGAAACAGTCATGGGGGAGGAGCGATGAAATATGAAGGTAAGGCAGGCAATAATATCAAAGAGGATACCAAAAGTTTTTTCAGATGTATAAAGAGTAAAAGAAAGATAAGAATAGATATTGAACAACTGGAAATTGATACTGGAGGTGTAATAATGGAGGACAAGGAAATGATGGATGATTTGAATAAGTATCTTTCCTCAGTCTTCACTGTGAAAGACACTAGCAGCATGACTGAGGTTTAAGAGTATCAGGTGGCAGAAGTGAGCGCAGTTCCTATTACTAGGGAAAAGATGTTTGAGAAACTGATAGTTATGAAGGTAGATAAGTAGGCTGGACCAGATGAACTACATCCCAATGTTCTGAAAGAGGTAACTGAGTAGATTGGGGAGGCATTATTAATGACCTTTCAAGAATCAATAGATTCTGGCATGGTTCCAGAGGACAGGAAAATTGCTAACATCACTCCACTCTTCAAGAAGGAAGAGTGGCAGAAGAAAAGAAATTACAGGGCAGTTAGCCTGACCTCAGTGGTAGGGAAGATGATGGAATTGATTGTTAAGGGTGTGGTTTCGGGATACAAGAATCAGTGGATGGTGTGCACTTGGATTTTCAGAAGGTCTTTGACAAGGTGCCATACATGAGGCTGCTTAACAAAATAAGGGCACAGGGTATTACAGGAAAGATAATAGCATGGATAGATCACTGGCTGGTTAGCAGGAGGGACAGAGAAGGAACAAATGAAGACTCTTCTGATTGGCTGCCAGTGACTAAAAGTGTTCCGCAGGGGTCTGTGTTAGAACTGCCTTGTTTTACGTTGTTTGTCAATGATTTCGATAACGGAATTGATGGAGTAATGGAGCTGAGCACTGGTTCATTTTCCACACTCGGGCCTCAACACTGTGTCTACCCCTCGGCAGTACAGTACAAGATATTAAAAAAACTTACTCTAAGTTACAAAATAACTGTGTTACAATATCTCTGGTTCCTAAGGTTATCATAGCCGGGATGGTAGTGGGGATAAGCTCCCACTGCCTATAAAGTGCTCCAAATGGTGTGCGTCTCTAACAGCCTCTGACAAACAAATCCAACTCTTGGCCTTCACGTGTGGTTTAGCTACTGGGCCTGGTGAAATTAATTCTACTGACAAGAGAAGGGGTAATGGCGGACTAATGGCGCCTCAAAACCAGTTGCTTTGGACAGGTGGGGCTCATCAGCCTTGGACGGCAGCCCGCCTAGGAGAAGAGAAACTCTGATTTTAAACCTCCACTGCCTTGTGGCCATACCCACCCATGAGAAAGGCTTCAGGATTAAACCCCGAGGAAGAAATATGGAGCTGGGGTCCTTAAGGCAGTTTGATGTTGTTTACAACTTCACTCTGGCAACCTCGACGACGGTTGGTGCCAAGCTGTATCAGTGCTTACCCTTCCCTTGGACTACATCAGTGACGTGGAGAGGGGGAACCCGCTGCATGGGCAACAGCCGGTTCTTCAAATCTTCCCACCCAGGCTTACACCCTGGAGAGGACAAGTCCACCAGAGGCTCAAACCTGTGATCCCCTGGGATCGACAGCTACCTACTATGACTACAATATCTCTGTTACTGTAACATTATATTTTGCATTCTATTTTATCCCCTTTTGTACTAACTCATTGTACTTTTTTATGGAGTGATTTGTCTGTGTAGCACACAAAAAGAAGCTTTTCACTGTAGTTTGGTACATGCAACAATAATGAATGAATTACTAATTACTATAATGTTGAAAAGCACATTTCCTTGTGAAAACAGATGTAATGTAATTAATTCATACTTTAATGTTTCCTTCTGGACTCATACAGGGTTCCCATTTTTTTCCTCAGCAGGCTCAATTCTCCATCTATTAGTCATTTGTTGTTAATATACCTATGGAATCCTTTTAGATTTTCATCAATGTCGGTAGTTTACCTTTTCTCATTCGTGGTCCATGCCTCCTTTGTATTAATTCAATATCAGGTTTAATATCACTGGCATATGTCAAAAAATTTGTTAACTTAGCGGTGTAGTACAATGCAATACCTGATAATATAGAAAAAGTAATTTTAAAAATAAATCAATACAGTAAATATATACATTTATATTAAGTAGTTAAATTAAAATACTGCAAAAACAGAAATAATTAAAACATTGAGGTAACATACATCAAAGTTGCTGGTGAATGCAGCAGGCCAGGCAGCATCTATAGGAAGAGGCGCAGTCGACGTTTCAGACCGAGACCCTTCGTCAGGACTAACTGAAGGAAGAGTGAGTAAGGGATTTGAAAAAGATTTTCCAGCATCTGCAGAATTCCTGTTGTTTGCGTTTAAAAACATTGAGGTAATGTTCACGGGTTCAATGTCCATTTAGGAATCAGATGGCAGAGGGGAAGTCGTCGTCATCGTCGTGGCGATCCCTCGAGGTCAAGGATGATGGTCTTCATTCTGTAGATCTACTTATGGGCTCTCAAGTGGCTTATGAGTCCAACCTTGGCTTTGAAAGTTCTTCCGCATTCAGGACAGGTAGTTCCAGATGGCAGATCGGGATTTGGTTGTTGCTGCCTCTCTTTCCGTTTTCTTCTAGTTCTGCACATCCGTTGGCTTTGAAAGTTGCTGTTCCTTCTCGGATGGCCAGAGTTTCCTGTCCTTGGGATTTGTTTCCCAGTTGTTGATGTCAATGCTACATTTCCTCATGCTGGCTTTTAAGACTTCTTTGAATCTCTTCTGTTGTCCACCTATTTTACGTTTACCTTCTTTAAACTGGGAGTAGAAGATTTGTTTCGGCAAACGTTCATCTTTCATCTGAACAACATGACCACTCCATCTTAGTTGGTTCTTGATGATGTAGGCTTCAATGCTTGTTGTTGTTGCTTCATTTAGCATGCTGAGGGGAAGTAGCTGTTCCTAAATCACTGAGTGTGTGCCTTCAGACTTCTGTATCTCCTACCTGACAGTAGCAATGAGAAGAGGGCATGTCCTGGGTGGTGGGTGCCTTTAATAATGGACACTGCCTTTCTGAGGCACCACTGCTTGATGATGATTTAGATGCTATGGAGGCTGGTACCCATGATGGAACTGACCAAATTTACAAATTTCATTACCTACTTTTGATCTTATGCAATAGGTCTCCCCCGGCTGCCATAACAAACAGTGATGAGGTCAGTCAGAATGCTCTCCACAGTACATCTTAAGAAATTTTCGAGTGTTTCAGGTGACAAAACAAACTCCTAATGAAATATAGCTGCTGTCTTACCTTCTTTATAATTGCATTGATATATTGGGACCTGGTTAGATCCTCAGAGGTATTGACACCCATTCCCCCTTTGATTCCACTGTAGTCAGCCTAGTTCTTGCTGGTATTTCACTGGTTTTCACTTGACATATGTAGTCTTTACTTGATTTCTCTTCCTTCGTATGTCTTTTGTCATCTAGGGAGCTCTGGGTTTGGTTGTGCCTGTGTACCCACTCTGTTTTCATTCTTGGCGCTCCTGACCCATCCTTCTGTACACTATCAAAACCCCTACTAGCCCGCTGTTTCCACTTCCAGGGCACTGAAAGCAAGTACCACCAGGCTCAAGAACAGCTTCAACTTTGCTATTATAGGACTCTTAAATAGTTCTTTAAAAAAGTCAAAGTCAAAGTAAATTTATTATTAAAAAACATACAGTTTATGTCACCCTATACTACCCTGAGATTCATTTTCTTTCAGGATTCACAGTAGAAAAAGTAAATACAACATAAACAATGAAAATCTGAACACAAAGAAAGCCAGATAAACAATGTACGCTTGTACATAATGTACCAAATATCCTAGTACGATCCCAAGTTGGGCTCTTGACCTCGCAACCCACTTCATTATGATAATGCACCTTATTGTTTACGTGTGCTGCACTTTCCCTGTAACTTTTACGCTTTATTCTGCACTCTGTTATTGCTTTACCTTCTCCTTCCTCAATGCATTGTGTAATGATTTGATCAGTATGAAGAGTACGCAAGATAAACTTTTCGCTGTAGATGTGACAATAATAAACCAATTCCTTTTCCATGCAAGGGTGAGATGGGAAGAGAAATGGGATCAGAGGAAATATTGGAAAATAAACATTCAGAGGGGCATTGGTATCCAAGAACTGCTAGATTCTAAAGCTTCTGTGGGGAGTTTCTATGGTCATTAGTTTGTATAGAAACAAACAGCTGGTGTGTCAGGCAGCATCTGAGAAGACAGAGGGCTACTTGAAGTTTTGAGGCCCTCCATCAGGACTGATAGTGTGCAGGAGAAGTAGGATCAAAAGATGCGAGGTAAGGGAGTGGCAGCAACTTCTGGGCAATAGGTGAAACTGGTGTTAAAACAAGTGATGGGTAGATGGATCCAGGTGGGGAAGTCGAGGTGGGAAACAGTGGCCGGTGGGTGATACATAGAGCAAGGTAAGTAGAGGAGAAAAAGGGGCAGATGGGGCCAGATAGGGGGAGGAAAGGTTGGATGTTAGAGATGGAGACTGGAAGATGATATGTGGAGATACAAGAGGCCACAGTCGATGGAATCTGATGAATAATGAAAGTGATAGGTGAAACCAGATAAGGGAGGGACATTGGCCAGATGGAAACAGCTGAGAGTGGTTGGAGAGTGTGGAAGGAATGGTAAAGCCGTCCGGCCCACTGAGTTCCTACAGCAGCTTGTTTTTTTCATTCTAGATTCCAGCATTTACGTCTTTTTGTCTGGTCAGTCTACTAACCAGCTTTCTGAAAGAGCAGATTCTAAATCCAAGAAAATTACTCTTTCTACAGAATGAAGCAAATGCATTTCTATAGAAGCTTTCATGACCACAAACATCAAAAAATGATCCACAACCAATACAATGCTTCTTGATAATAAAGACACTGTTATATTGCAGGTAGGTAACACATTACGTGTTTGCACAAGCTAGGACCTGGGAACAGCAAGATGACAATGACGAAAAATGGGCGACTCTGACAAAGCCAGCGATTACTGCCAATCCTCAATTGCCTTTGAAAAGGTGGTGGTGACCCACCCTCTTGAAATGCTGTAGTGTTTTCTGGTGATATTGTGTAGCGAGTTCCAGTACCTACTGTAGACCTAGCAATGATGGCCAACCTGTGAAGCACTTCCAAGTCAGGGTTGGATGTGACTTGGAGGGGAACTTGCAGGTTGTAACCTTCCCAATGGGCCACTGTCCTGATCCTTCTTGGGGTATTCTACATATCAGAATGTGTCTTAGACCACTGTTAGTCAAGAATAAGAAAGATATACCAGGAATATGTACTGTACATGCAGATTTATCAAACTAGTTTAGAATGAATAATTTATTTTGAAAACTGTTTGGTGGAGTGCCAGAGGAGAGATGATTGTCTAATTTCCAAAATGAAATCAATTCTCGTTAATCCATTCCCTTCATCCTATTCTCTCATCTGTTTTCTAACAAATAACAATGCAATAATATTGTATGCAACAGTATAGTTTTCAATATCCATCTAAGGTTCAATGCAGGGCTCCACGTGGTCAGCATATATTCCTATTTCCCATGTCCTGTGTTTTATTGCTGGTGTCAAAACATTATTTTCGGATTATTTGAGCTGCAAGGAGATCTCAGATGCTGATGGCATGCTTCACCTGAGCGTAGCCATAAAGAAGCAAAGAGGAGTTAGAAGAAGTCTAAATGTTTATAACAAAATCATTATTGCCGTCAATCATTCAAAAATGTGGCATTATCTGTGTTTCTTTATTAGTTCACTACCTCACCAACATTGCTTTTCACCTGCTTCTTTTCCAAAATTTTATTTCTCTGGCCCTTCACATTATCGTCTTTTGTTCTTTCAGACAAACAAATTAGGAGCAGAAGTAAATCACCAGTGAGTCCGTGACCCTATTTAGTAAGATCACAGCTGACCAGACTAACCACAATTTTGCATTCTCATCTACTCTCTGTAACCTTTCACCCTTCTTTCATCAGGAATTTATCTTCTGATAGTCAAATATTCAAAGACAGTCCTTGAAGAAAGGCTCACAACACTCTAGGAGAAAAGATCTTGTTGTAAATGGGTGTCCTCTTATTTTTTTTTATAAAATGACTCGTAGATTCTCCCTTACGAAAAAATGTCCCCTCTATATCCTTCTCCAGAATCTCTTTAACTTTGGAGAAGGAAAGCCAAATGACAAGGGGTAAGAGGTTATTCGCCCGCTTATCATTAATGTTCTGAATGTTTTCAGTTCCGATAAATGCTCATTAACTTGAAAAGTTAACTTTGTCAAGCACTAACATTTTGGGTAAATCTGTGACATGGAGAAGGTTTCTTGATTTCTTTTCATTGAAAGGTTTATGTATGGCAAACAAGGAATCTGCTTGGGGCATTCATACAAACTTGTTTGCGAAGTATTGTGTATTGACTGCCATTGTTTGAAAGGCGTTAACACATTGAGATACAAAAATATACTCTTTTTAGAGAGCAGTGACTCGAAACAATGGCATGGATAATTAGGATGCTTTTACCTTTTATCAAGCTTAATATCCAGAGGGTATGATTTCCTATCCAATTAAAAATACATTAGCCACAGAATGAAAAATCTGTGCATTTGGCATAAAACCAGGCTAAAATCTACTCTGCTGATTACTCCTTTAATTACTAAATGAGGCCTTCTAACTAGAGCTATGTCTACCCATGCAAACAACCCAAATTTGGTGGTAGGAGGTATTAAATGGACAAATAGCAACAGACAGTGTAAAGCCTGATTTATACTTCTGCATCAATGTGACGCCATAAGTACTGTGTCGCTGCAACTCCTACGCAAAGCCGACATGGATCCTGTGTTGCTGCGACGCACACCTCTCCCAAAATGTAACCGTGCGTCGCAACAACGCAGACCGTAAAAACTGTGATTGGTCCGTTTGGTAGCATCGCATTTCATCCTACGCTGCGATAGCTTCCCATTGGGCGATTGAAGGGCAGGGAAAGAACTCCGGCTGCAATGCTTTCTATAAAGCTTTACAGACCTCCGAAATTATGGAGGACACATTTCACTTTTATGAAAAAAGATGCTCGCTTCTTGTTTACCCCGAGAAAGACTACCATGACCATGAAGCCTTGCACGGGCAGGTGTGTGCGCATGTGTGACGTGCGCGAATTGCAGAGCGACGCAGACACACCAACGCACAAGTATAAATGCTCACAACGTGCGTAGGCCACTTGCGTAGGTTACGGCATCGAGTTAACACAGAAGTATAAATCAGGCTTAATGTTCCTCGCTGAAAGTACTGAATGGAAGTAACATTGGTTTGCACTCTCAGCTGTTCTACAGTGTAACTTCTGTTTTTCAATGCATCCAGTTTCACTTTACTTCTCCTTGTAACTGAAATAGCATGATACTTAAAGGATTATGTCAGGTGAACTAGCATGCAGCTGAGACTGGCACTGGTACACTGTCTTACCCTCTGATTGGTGCTTTGTATGGAAACACTCTCTGATTGCTGATGCCATGTGTAATAAATATATTCTGCCTTTCCAATGCTTTGGAATAAATAACATTGTAGTATTAAAGTGATTCCTTTTCAATACATTCACTTATCCAGACTCATGTTCTCATGTTTGAATCTGTTCGTAAACTAAATATACTACTTCAATAATTTTTACAGTACGGATAGTGACCTTGTGATTGTTTTTCCTTCACCTGATTTTAATTCATATTGCATGTGCATCAGGTGTGTTTGGCTCCTCTCATGGATTAGTTCTATTCGTGTTCTGCCTATTTATTAACAATTAAGCTGGTTAATCTTTTCCGGTATTATTGCACTTGTGTACACACACAGGCTGAAATCATGTAAGAATCCCGATAATTGCTGATATTCCACATTCTCAGTGGATGACTAGACCAAACAAGAGGGAATCATAAATACGAGAGATTCTGCAGATGCTGGAAATCCAGAGTAACTTGACTCAAAACATTCACCGTTTTATTCCTTTCCACAGATGCTGCCTGACTTGCTGAGTTCCTCCAGCATTTTGTATGTGTTTGAGAAAAGGAGCTTGAAGTTTCTAATGTAACATGCACTTTAACATTATTGAAAATAATAAATACTTGTTCTACTAACTATATATATTATTTTCTAACCTAAAATAAACATATTCTTACGGAACAATATATTTCTGTAGTGAGATACATGACTGAACAGAGTTAAAATATCAATTTGATTTATTGCACTTAATTCATTGTGACAGGTTGGATTTCTTCACAACATTGTGAACAGTTGTGAATAATATTACAACCTCTTCTCTCAGTAATTTTCTATTCAGTTAAACCTGTGAAAATGGAAAATAAAAGGATACAGTCAATTATATTGTTCTGATGTTTTAGTGAAATGGTTAACATGCATAATAAACGTAAGTGTATGAATGTACCTAGATATGACTGAGAGAGACCCATTGTGCTACTTTGTGTGGAAAATTCCTGATTGGTGATGTGACAGATAATAAATATATCTTGCCTGTTCAATGGTTTCTAATAAATTACTGTTGTTTTCAAAACACTCCAGCTCATTAAGAAATAATTATTGGCAAACAACGGCTATCATTCTTCTCTCCTTTTCTGTCCATTGTTTACGTTCTCCAGTAAGTTACAAATTTGCCTTTTTGCTACATTGGCCACTTAAGTAATTTCAATCTATCTTACTAGTTTTGAGTAATGATTTTTTTTAAGTTAAGATTTGGCTGCCCTGAGAAGGCTAGCGTTTTTTTTTAAAATATAAGACACTCAGTTTTTTTTATTGCTAACATTAGCACCTGGACAGATAACCGGTGTCAACCTAGGCACTGGAAACGACAATGGCCAAACCAGCCCTGTCGACCCTGCAAAGTCCTCCTTACTAACATCTGGAGACTTGTGCCAAAGGTAGGAGAGCTGTCTCACAGACTAGTCAAGCAACAGCCTGACATACTTGTACTGACAGAATCACACCTTACAATTCACATTCCAAACTCTACCATCATCATTGCTGGCTATGTACTGTCTCACCGGCAGGACAGGCCTGGCAGAGGTGGTGGCACAATTGTATACAGTGGAGAGGGAGTTATCCTGGCATCTCTCAGCATCGGCTCTGGACACTATGAAGCCTCATAGCACCAGGTTAAATGTGAGCAAGGAAACCTCCTGCTGATGAATCAGTCCTTCTCCATGTTGAGCAGCACTTGGAGGAGGCATTGAGGGTGGGCACAGAATGCACTCTGGGTGGGGCATGTCAATGTCCATCACCAAGAGGGGCTCGGTAGTACCACCACACACCGAGCTGGTCCGGTCCTATTGGACAGAGCTACTAGACTACAGCAGGTGGTGAGGGAACCAATCCGATTCACTCCACATGATATCAAGAAATGGCTGAAAGCACTGGACACCTCGAAGGCCGTGGGCCCAGACAAAACTCTGGCAACATTCCTGAAGACTCGTGCTCCAGAACTTGCTGCACCACTAGCCGAGCTGTTCCAGTACAGCTACAACACCGGCATCTACTCAGCAATGTGGATCATTGCCCGGGTGTGTCCTGTACACAAGAAACAGGACATGTCCAACCTAGCCAATTACCGCCCTATCAGCCTACTCTCAATCATCAGCAAAGTACTGGAAGGGGTCATCGACAGTGCTCTCATGCAGCACCTACTCAGCAAAAATCTTACGGATGCCCTGTTTGGGTTCCATCAAGGTCACTCAGCTCCTGACCTCATTACCTCCTTGGTCCAAACATGGAACAAAGAGCTAAATGCCAGAAGTGAGGTGAGAATGATAGCCCTCGACATCAAGGCAACATTTGACCAAGTATGGCATCAAGGTGCCTTAGCTAAAATGGAGTCAATGGTAATTAGGGGGAAAGCTGTCTGTGGTTGGAATCATACCTGACACAAAGGAAGATGGTTGTGGTGGTTGGAGGTCAATCATCTCATCCTCCGAACATCACTGCAGGGGTTCCTCAGGGAAGTGTCCTAGGACTAACCATCTTCAGCTGCTTCATCAATGACCTTCGTTCCGTCGTAAGGTCAAAAGTGGGGATGTTTGCAGATGACTGAACAATGTTCTGAACCATTTGTGACTCCTCAGATAGTGAAGCAGCTCATACCCAAATGCAGCAGGACCTGGTCCATATCCAGGCTTGGGCTGACAAGTGGCAAGTAACATTCGAGCCGTGTAAACCCTAAACAATGACCATCTCCAACAAGAGAGGTTCTAACCATCGTCCCTTGACATTCAAAGGCATCATCATCACTGAGTCCCCTACTATCAACATCCTGGGGGTGCAGTTTCCATTGACAGGAAACTCAATGGGTCTAGCTATATAAACACCATTGCTACCACAGCAGGCCAAAGGCTAGGAATTCTGTGGAGTATATCGCACCTCCTGACTCCCCAGTCTGTCCACTAGGAGTGTAATGGAATACTCACCGCTCACCTGGATGAGTGCAGCTCCATCTACACTCAGGAAGTTTGACACCATCCAGTACATGGCAGCCCACTTGATTGGTACCCCTTTCACAAGCATCCAATCCCTCCACCATCGACGAACAGTTGCACCAGTGTGTACTATCTACAAGATGCACTGCAACAACACATCAAAGTTCCTAAGGCAGCACCTTCCAGACCCACGACCACTACCATCTAGAAGGATGAAAACAGCAGATACCTGGGAACACCACCACTTGGAAATCCCCCTCAAAGTCACTCACCATCCTGACTTCGAAACTTATATCTATTTCTTCATTGTTGCTGGGTCAAAATCATGGGATTCCCTCCCTAACAGCACTGTGGGTGTAGCTACACCTCAGGGACTGTATCGGTTCAAGAAGGCAGCTCATCACCACCTTCCCCATGGCAACTAGGAATGGGCAATAAACGTTGGCTTAGCTGGCAACCCTCACATCCCATAAATGAATACATTTAAAAAAAGTTAAAGAGCAGTGGTTGGATTCACTATGTGGTTAGGTTGTATAGGCTAAATTGCCAGTTCTAATGACCTAGTACAACTATTGTGGCAGAAGGAGATATTGCTGCAGATTTACTTGACATATGAAATTCTCATGATACCGAACCAAGTTCTCCTGGAATTTTTCAGCATCCATGTGCATTGATACTGAACCCTTCACCCTCTATTATGAGACTCTTCCCAGTCTTCCCAGCCCTACAGTTGGAATCTCAGCAACTGTATTACCTTTGTGACTGAATCCAGCTTCGTGTCAGCTTTCCTGCTTTATTATTCTTGGTAGTCTCAGCAACAGTGAAGGTTCTGCAACTGATATATGTCAGTCCTGAAATTGTCCATTTTTCTAATCCCTTCCTAAAGTATTCAGCTCTGTTACTAGCCTCCTCAGCTTCAATTATTTCTTCTACTTGAGCCTCTGAAGTTCTGACAATGCAATCAGCCCTTCTCCTTGAATTCATCTGCAGCATTTATAATTTTTCCTCTTCAGAAATGTCTTTGGAAATGTTATTACAGTATATTTGAGGGGACTAATAAGAACAAGATGCTTCTACTCCTGCACAATCTCCAAGGTGCATTATTCATACAATAGTATTACTTTTCTCCGAAAGTATGGCACCACTGTGTGAATTGCAATCAACAACTGACTGAATAATTATAAACAGTCAAAAAATGAATTGGTTCAAGAGGTTAAGTTTCAAGGTTTCAGATTTATTGTCAATAGTTTTGGGCGTCATATCTCAGAAAGGATGTGTTGTCATTGGAGAGAGTCTAGAGGATGTTCATGAAGGGGTTAACATATGAGGAGTGTTTGATAGCTTAGGGCCTGTACTCACTGTAACTTAGAAGAATGCGGGGGGTGGGGTGGGTCTCATTGAAACCTACTGAATGTTGAAAGGACCAGATAAGGTGGATGTGGAGAGGATGTTTCCTATGGTGGCATTGTCCAGAACTAGTGGGCACAGCCTCAAAATTGAGGGGCTGTGGCGACCCACTTTCTAGCACACACAAACCGGCTCACAACAGCGTGCGCAGGCAGAGGGCCGGCCCCAGAAAGGGCGCCAGGCCATCTTCACCATCAGGGGGAAAATCCCGTGCGCGGAAAGGGTCTGGGAATATGCATTCCCCACAGCAATCCCGCCCAGGGAGGGTGGGAACGGGAAGTCTTTAAAGCAGGCCGCGAAGTTTGAATAAATCTCTTTCATCGCAACTCTAACTCACCGACTCCGTGTGGTTATTCTAGCGCTGTGTGTAGCACACCGCTACAATTGGTGACCCCAACGGCCCAAATGATATTTGGACCAGAGATGACCGACACTACATCTGTTCACGTAGTTTCATTAAAACTGCTAAGCTTCTGGACGCTTCGACTCCAATTATGGTTCGAACAAGCAGAAGCACAATTCCACATTCGGCAGATAACCGCGGAGTCCACTCGCTACTACTACGTGCTGAGTTCACTCGACCAGGAGACTGCTGCACAAGTTGAGGAGTTTATACAGTCGCCCCCGGAGGACGGCAAATACACAGCATTCAAAGCCCTGCTCATAAGGACTTTCGGACTCTCACGGCGCGAACGAGCACGCCGCTTAATGCACCTGGATGGTTTGGGAGACAGGCCGCCATCGGCATTAATGAACGAAATGCTGGCCCTGGCTGAAGGACACAAACCCTGCCTCATGTTTGAGCAGGTGTTCCTAGAGCAACTGCCCGAGGACATATGCCTGCTGCTGTCCGACGCAGATTTCAGCAACTCCCGGGAGGTGGTGGCCCGAGCAGATGTGCTGTGGAATGCCAGGAAAGAGAGAGGGGCATCCGTTGCACAGATCACCAATCTGCGTGCCCAACGACAGACCAGACCAGGCCCGGCAGCAGAGCCTACAAAACCCGGCGACGGGAGTGAGGAGCCCAACGAACAATTGTGTTTCTACCACCGGCGGTGGGGCACAGAGGCCTGCCGCTGCAGACCACCCTGCAAATTCCCAGGAAACGCCAGGGCCAGCCGCCGCTGATGGCTACGGCGGCTGGCCATCAGGACAGCCTCCAGTACGTCTGGGACAAGCAGTCGGGACGCTGCTTTTTGGTCGACACCAGAGCGGAGATCAGCGTCTTACCTCCAACGAGTTACGACACCCGCAACAGAGAACCGGGACCCACCCTGAGGGCCGCTAATGGCAGCACAATATGAACCTATGGCACCCGCACGGTGCGGCTACAGTTCAGCTCCAGCCGGTTCACGTGGGACTTCACACTGGCCGCCGTGGCCCAACCATTCCTGGGGGTGGATTTTCTGCGAGCTCACAGCCTGCTGGTCGACCTGCAAGGGAAGTGATTAGTCCACACCAAGACTTTTCAAACGTTCTCCCTGGGTGAAGCACAGTTGCCAGCCCCACACCTGGACTCCATCACGCTGTCCGACGATGAATTCACCAGGGTCCTGGCGGATTTCCCATCAGTACTGACACCACAGTTCACGGCAGCCATGCCCAGACACGGAGTACAGCACCACATCCCGACCCAGGGACCACCCCTCCACGCCCGTGCTCGAAGGCTTCCCCCGGACAAGCTCCGACTGGCAAAGGAGGAGTTCAAGAAGATGGAGGAATTAGGGATCATACGACGGTCCGACAGCCCATGGGCCTCCCCCCTTCACATGGTGCCCAAGGCAATGGGGGCTGGAGACCATGCGGTGACTACCACAGACTGAACGAGGCTACAACGCCAGACCGCTACCCTGTGCCGCACATTCAAGACTTCGCAGCAAACCTACACGGCACGAGGATCTTTTCCAAGGTAGACCTCATCCGGGGATACCATAAAATCCCTGTACATCTGGACGACATCCCCAAAACAGCACTTATCACCCCGTTCGGACTTTTCGAATTCCTCCGAATGCAGTTTGGTCTAAAGAATGCTGCACAGACTTTCCAGTGGCTAATGGACGCGGTGGGACGCGACCTGGACTTTGCATTCATCTATTTGGACGACATCCTCATAGCCAGCAGTAGTCGGCAGGAGCATCTGTCCCACCGCCGCCAGCTCTACTCGCACCTGAGCGAATTCGGCCTTACAATCAATCCAGCCAAATGCCAGTTCGGACTCGACACCATCGACTTCCTGGGCCACAGGATTACTAAAGACGGGGCAACCCCGCTGCCCACCAAGGTAGACGCGGTCCGCCACTTCCCCCGACCCAACACAATCAAAGGCTTGCAGGAATTTGTGGGTATGGTGAATTTTTACCACTGTTTCCTCCCTTCAGCAGCCCGAACCATGCGCCCCCTGTTCACCCTGATGTCGGGTAAGGGCAAGGACATTACCTGGGATGAAGAGGCCGCAACCGCTTTCGTTAAAACCAAAGAAGCCTTAGCAAACGCCGCGATGCTAGTGCACCCCAGAATGGACATTCCTACTGCCCTCACGGTGGACGCATCCAACACAGTGGTCGGTGGAGTGCTGGAACAACTCATCGAGGGTCGCTGGCAACCCCTGGCGTTCTTCAGCAAACACCTATGACCACCCGAACTCAAATACAGTGCTTTCGACCGGGAGCTATTGGCACTATACCTGGCAATCCGGCATTTCAGGTACTTCTTAGAAGGTAGGCCCTTCACCACGTTCACAGACCACAAACCGCTTACCTTTGCGTTCACTAAGCTGTCTGACCCCTGGTCGTCCCGCCAGCAGCGACATCTGTCCTACATCTCCGAGTACACGACGGACATCCGGCATGTCTCGGGAAAGGACAACGTCATGGCAGACGCACTATCCAGACCTACCACGCAGGCCCTGTCCCAGGGGGTGGACTATGCAGCGCTGGCAGAGGCACAGCAGGCAGACGCTGAGATTCCCAGTTACAGGACTGCAGTCTCCGGTTTACAGCTGCAAGACCTCCCCGTAGGCCCAGGTGAGAGGACCCTACTATGTGACGTAGCTACTGGCCAACCCCGCCCCGTCGTCCCAGCAGCCTGGCACCGGCAGGTTTTCGAGTCCATTCACAACTTAGCGCACCCCTCCAACAGGACAACTGTCCGGCTGGTCTTCAACAGGTTCGTGTGGCATGGACTTCGTAAACAGGTCAGTGAATGGGCCAAAACGTGGATGCAGTGCCAAATGGCCAAGGTGCAGTGGCACACCAAGGCTCCACCGCAGCGGTTCGAAACCACCCGCCGGAGGTTCGACCACATCCATGTGGATATCGTGGGGCCCCTGCCAGTGTCACAAGGAGCGCGGTACCTCCTAACTATGATAGACCGCTTCACCAGATGGCCAGAGGCAGTCCCGCTCACCGACACCACCTCCGAATCCTGTGCCCGAGCACTGATCGCAACCTGGGTAGCACGCTTTGGGGTACCGGCCCACATTACCTCCGACAGGGGCACCCAGTTCACCTCCAGCCTGTGGTCGGCTATGGCCAACCTTTTAGGGTCACAGCTACACTACACAACTGCCTACCACCCACAGTCGAACAGACTAGTGGAGGGCTTCCACCGTCACCCGAAATCAGCTCTCATGGCCCGCCTGGAGGGGCCTAACTGGGTGGACGAACTTCCCTGGGTCCTGCTCTGAATCCGCACGGTGCCCAAGGAAGATCTGCACACCTCGTCGGCCTCGTTGGTGTACGGCGCGCCCCTGGTCGTCCCAGGAGAGTTCATACAAGCCCCAAGGGGGCAAGAGGAAGAACCCACAGCAGTCCTGGACAGACTACGGGAGAGGCTCGGTAACCTGGCCCCCATACCCACTTCACAGCACGGACAGAGCCCAACCGGCGTACCCAAAGACCTGCAGAACTGTAAGTTTCTTTTTGTACGATGGGGTGGACACCGGGCACCGCTACAGCGGCCCTACGAGGGACCGTTTAAAGTGATCAGGAACAACGGGTCCACGTTCGTGCTGGACATTGGGGGGAGAGAGGAGATATTCACGGAGGACCGACTCAAACCGGCCCATGTGGACTTGGCGCAACCGGTCCAGGCTCAGGCACCGCGGCGCAGGGGCAGACCTCCCAAGCAGAGGCCGATCCAGACTGTGGACATTGGGGGAGGTATCGCCGGTTCTGGGGGGGGGAGTTATGTGGCGACCCACTTTCTGGCACACACGAACCGGCTCACAACAGCGCGCGCAGGCAGAGGGCCGGCCCCAGAAAGGGTGCCAGGCCATCTTCACCAGCAGGGGGAAAATCCCGCACGTGGAAAGGGTCTGAGAATATGCATTCCCCACAGCAATCCCGCCCAGGGAGGGCAGGAACGGGAAGGCTTTAAAGCAGGCCGCGAAGTTTGAATAAATCTCTTTCATCGCAACTCTAACTCACCGACTCCGTGTGGTTATTCTAGCGCTGTGTGTAGCACACCGCTACAGGGCGATCCTTTAGAATAGAGGTAAGGAGGAATTTTTTTAGCCAGAGAGTAGTGAATATGTGGAATGCTCTGCTACAGACTGCGTTGGGGGTAAGTCCGTGCGTATATTTAAGGTGGAAGTTGATTGTTTCCTGATTGGTCAGGTCATCAAAGGATATGGCAAGAAGGCCTTGGGTTGAGTAGGATCTGTGATCAGCCATGATGGAATTGTGAAGCAGACTCAGTGGGTTGAATGGCCTAATTCTGCTCCTATGTCTTATGGTTCTATACTTGAAAATAATTTGAAATGTTTAAACAATGTAGTTGAATTTGATAACCTACTGTAAAGTCAGAAGAAAGCGATATCATATAAATCCAATTACCTTGGGATGTTGCAGACCATTCTTCAGTTAGTGAGCTACTTGGAGTCAGTATAGCAAGGCAAAGAAATATGACAGAAAGTGTGGACAACAAGATCTCAAAGAGAAAAAGATAAGACCTTTGTGTTAACAACAGGAATTCTGCAGATGCTGGAAATTCAAGCAACATACATCAAAGTTGCTGGTGAACGCAGCAGGCCAAGCAGCATCTATAGGAAGAGGCACAGTCGACGTTTCAGGCCGAGACCCTTCGTCAGGTTAGTCCTGACGAAGGGTCTCGGCCTGAAACGTCGACTGCGCCTCTTCATATAGATGCTGCTTGGCCTGCTGCGTTCACCAGCAACTTTGATGTATGTTGCCAGACCTTTGTGTTGTCAGTTTTAGAACAACTGGTAAAGAGAAAAGTAAATTGGTCAGAACACAAGACAGCTTGCTTTTAGATGCTGCAGTAAATAAAGGCTTTCTCAGGTGGATGTAAAACATCCAAATGTACTACTTAGAAGAATCACATGTTCCCTCTAGCGTCTTGGCCAATAATTTTAAAACATCTGCTTTGGCCTACCATGCTATAAGTTTCCCATTACAATCTATTCCTCATTGACATAGCTAAATGCTTTTTTGAAGACAGCTTCTATAATTGCACAATAAGAAGCTGTTAACTGCCATATCTACAGACATTTGCTGTAAAGTAATGACTTCATTTTGGCAAATGATTTAAATGCCTTCACAATTGAACCCTAAAATTTCAAACAAAACATGCTTGTCCAATGGATTTTATTTTAATGGGTGCTTTGAATTGCTGCATGCCTTTTATGCTTCAATAATTGAAACTGCTGCACTAAATCTTGCATAGACCAAAGACCTTTCAAACAATTATTCAAATAACAAATAGATACAATTACCGAAGCTGCATTATTCTTTGGATAATGATTCATCCATTCTGTTTGCAGTTAAAAACAATGTTCACTTTGGTCTTGGTGGGGTGAGATAATGAAATAAAACCAAAAAATGTTGAAGACAGTCAATGCAGAATGTCAGACAAGACCTTTGAAGAGAGGTATGCAGGTTAATACTTCAGACTGAAGACCATGCATTGGAATTTTATAGATATGGACACAGAATTATTAATTGACGTATGAAACAGGGAGTAAGTGGCTAGCAAATTTTGACGGACAATGAAAGGAAGAAATGTTGATAATAATAAAATATAGAAATGACTTCTAATGAAAGGATATTCTAAACTTCGTCACCTTTTCACTTTCAGAAATTATGTGATTTGTTAGGAAATTTGCTTATACATTACTACTTCTCTCCACAATGCACATCAGAAGCTTCTCAGGACAGGACTCTATTCATACTTCTCTGAGTTGAATTGAATCTCTGTAGAAATTTGACTGGACATGTTCCATTTCAAGTTGAACTTACACGGATGACTGTTTTCTGAATTGTATGCAATGTTATATTTACTGGCGACATTGCTTGTTTAGAGTGTTGAGGGGAGAAATTAGGTCACATAGAAACATAGAAACATAGAAAATAGGTGCAGGAGTAGGCCATTCGGCCCTTCGAGCCTGCACTGCCATTTATTATGATCATGGCTGATCATCCAACTCAGAACCCCACCCCAGCCTTCCCTCCATACCCCCTGATCCCCGTAGCCACAAGGGCCATATCTAACTCCCTCTTAAATATAGCCAATGAACTGGCCTCAACTGTTTCCTGTGGCAGAGAATTCCACAGACTCACCACTCTGTGTGAAGAAGTTTTTCCTAATCTCGGTCCTAAAAGGCTTCCCCTTTATCCTCAAACTGTGACCCCTCGTTCTGGACTTCCCCAACATCGGGAACAATCTTCCTGCATCTAGCCTGTCCAATCCCTTTAGGATTTTATACGTTTCAATCAGATCCCCCCTCAATCTTCTAAATTCCAACGAGTACAAGCCCAGTTCATCCAGTCTTTCTTCATATGAATGTCCTGCCATCCCAGGAATCAATCTGGTGAACCTTCTTTGTACTCCCTCTATGGCAAGGATGTCTTTCCTCAGATTAGGGGACATGTTATGTTATTTCAAGTCCTATGGATGAACATGGATCATTGTTTGTATTGGACATCTCAAGCCAGCCATATTTACCTAGCACTGTGTGCTGAATAAAGGATACTTTTTTGAATATGTCCCTTGTTGACAATTTGAACCCAACACAGATAAAATCCCCTTGAGTTAGTTGTTGTCTCTCTGTCAGGGTGCTCATATCTAAACTCCACTTCCCAACTAATAATCCTTAACAGACCATCACCACCAACCCCTGTATCGTCCCACTCCTGACCAATAATTGATCACTTAGTCACCTGATTACATTCTTCATAAGCTAATAACTTGATGAACTAATCTTCATCTGACCATACTCTCATATTGATCTACCCTCCAAGAACCAATATCCCATTATCAATCATACAGCAACAGCCAGAACCACCATTTGCAGACTCACAGCCCCTCATTGATCTCAGCACTGTATCTGGCCATTCTCCAATCTTCACCTTGTCCATAGTGATTGCTTACAATCCTCTCTCCCATCTTCTTCTAGCTCACTGATGACACACCTGAATTATTTGATACCCTTTGTATATTTTGCACAATACAAAATGAATGGCCTTCCCCTAGTAGATGATTAGTTTAGTCATACCCATGGAGTTGCTGAGGAAATTCTAGACAGTTACTTTTACCATCCTAAATATGTGAGACTATAAGTTATAGCTATCTTTAAGATAGTGAAAACTATTTTAAAGTGCGATGGTCTAATACAGCTCCTAATCTCTGTAAACTAATTGTTTTTTTTCACCATTCTTCAGTCCTATCCTGCAGTTAACTGGAGTGCAACCAATAGATGCAGAGAGCTAAAGTTAACTTCTAGCGCCGGCAGTAAATGAGGTTGTCTACATGTCACATCTGACTCCTGAAATAGACAGTCTATTTTGAGCTCTGACACAGGAAGAGATTACCAGGCAGGCAGACAATGAATTCAAGGGATTTCCTTAAATCATCATTAAAAAAATTGCTATAACCCACTTACTCTTGCCATTCCATGGCCCGTGATCCTACAAAATAGAGCAGTATTTGGCAAAGTGCTGGGAAATTTGAGTCTATGCATTAAAGGCCCACATAATTCTGAGTAACAAGCAGAAGGAGCCTTCCACCTCACAGAACTCTCATTTGTCCATCCCACCAGGTACTTTTTGTCCCATCTGTAAAAGAATCTAGTTTCCACATTAGTGTCACCAGTCTCCTCAGAACCCACAGAATCCAAGTAGAAGTAAGTTGTCCTTGATCCCAAGGTATCCCTGTCTAGGAAGACTCAACTCATAAAAAAGTCCTTATGTTTATTTTGAAATTTAATATGCAGTCTAGATTTTATGAGGCTCATTAAGCTAATGATCAGAATCCAAGTTAGAATCAGGTATTTGCTAATTACTTTCATGCTTGAAGTGTTGACTTTGGAGAATTACTGATTTTACAGCTGAAGAATGATGATCAGCCATAGGTTTAATCAGATGCCAAAGGATGGTGAATGGTCCCAGGTAGTGCCATCATCTCTGGTGGGTCTTTCCAGACATGGAACAAAGCTGTCCACATTCTTTGTACTGTCAGTAGGACAGGACATAATGAGGATCTCAGTGGAGGAGGGGACAAAGCAGAAGGAGCAGGCGGAAATCCTCCCTGACAGTAGACGAAGGGTCCTAGACCAGAAACATTAACTGTTTCTTTTTCCACAGACGCTGTCACAACTGCTGTTTGCAACATTTTCTGCTTTTATTTCCCACAAAAGAGTGGTCTTAGATGATGATTATAGTGAGCATAAATATCTCAGGCTGTTACTTAACAGTACTGAGGTAGAGAGCATAGAGAAGTCCCTGGATTGTTAGAGGGAAAAGCTTGACGAACTAGCACCTGACTTCATCATGCCAGATCTGAAGCCAAGTAGATCATCCAGTTATATTGTGGTGGTGGTTTCATGCTATGAGAAGTTTGCGAGACCATTTCAGAAGGTAGCTAGGTTGCCAGCACATAACAGTGGCTGTGTGGTCTGGAGTCTCGAATTACAAAACATTAATCTGGTGGCTAATTCAAGTTTTCTTTCCAACTGCGTCCTAAAAGGCTATTGGTAAAAATTGGTACAAGAGCTTCATGCTCATATTCATACTCCCTACTTGCCATAGTGGAATTTGTATCTTTCTCCACAGGTCATTCTAACTGTGTCATTACTTCCCCACTCCCTGAATTGTTTTGACTACAAATACCTTGTAGTTGATCATTGATGAAATATTAACATATTTTCAATGAGAACATTTCAACCTCAAAATGAATGTTCTGTTTTGAGTTGGCTGAAAGGTTACTGCAGCCAACATTTAGCATCCAGAGAATCTGTATTCTCTCACATTGAAAAGAAAAGGCAGAGTAATTGGTAATATGTTCCATCATTAATCATATCTTAAAAAATTGAAAATTGAAGGATGCAAAAATCCATTAACAGAGAATAATTGTGAAGTAATATCACAAAGCAAAGTAGTGAGGCTGGGTTGACTGTACCAGGCAGCTGGGTCATGCCTGTACCAAATGTACAGACCCACACTTTAAAAAACATTTGCTTTTTAAATGGTTAAGAACACTCAAAATTTATTTCATGTTCTTCTATCAACTTTGGGCAATATTTATTAATAGCATAGGATTAAAAAACAAAGGCAAAGAAAATCTCAAGAAAGTAATCATCTGTGAATCATGTGAAGTCTGTTCCCATTGCTGGATCTGTACATCATTATTCAAAATAAAGCTTGTTGATGTTTAAATGAATGCTAAAAATATCATTTGAATTAGTGAGCTAGTATTTGCAAAAATGCACTGTAATGAATCAATGGCACATGTTATCACTCAAACATCAATGCAAGAAATAATGAAATATGTGAATTTTGCTGTTACTCACCCTGCCATATCATTCACTGAGACTTTTGGACCACTTGAACAATAAGCTAGTTGAAACAGAAAAAAACATCCACTTTCAAAACCATGTTCACAATTATATTGTGAATTTCCTGGATTTAAACCCTTCTCTCTTTGCAGACACTTACAACAAAACATAATGATGTAGGTAAAAATTTTAAAAACATCAAAGAAACTGCAGGTGCCAGAACTCAGAATTAAAAACAGAAACTATAAAGTACACTCAGCAGGTTAGACAGTATCTGTGGAAGGAGTAACAGCAAAAATGTTCCAGGTATGTAACCCTTCATCAGTACTGGGAAAGAGACATGGCTTTCCTTACCATCTTATAGTAAGTAATCTTTATTTTTCTTAAGGCCAGTTATCTGCATCCACAGGAGCTAGGTTTGGTCTTTAATGAATATCTCTCATCACTTTTCCCTGTGGAGAAAATGACGAATGCTAAAAAATGAGGGAGTCACAGAGTCTTTAGTGTAGAGAGAGTAGAGCAGTGAGCTAAGCACACATCCTTCAGCTGCACTTGTACTGATTGTTAGTGAGGAGGATATACCATTACTGATCCACACTAACTATGAATTAATAGGTGGGAGGAGGAGATGGCGGCACGATGCAGCTTGCAGTGGCCACTCTGGTGAATGATATTTGTTATTTGTCAAGTAGGCTGCACAATCCTGATTTGAGGGAGACAGACGTGAGAGCACGGAGGAACATCTGTGAAACTTCTGAAATGCCTACTTCGCTGCTGCTGTTACTGTGCGATCCAGAATCTCCAGAGGAGAAGGCCCCGAATCCTTGGCTTTGCTTGTTGCTCGGTGGCCGGGGTGGGGTCGAAGCGCTCGGCAGAGATGGTGCTCGATGCTCGGTGTCGGAGGCTCGAAGTTTTCGGACGGACACAGAGTCGGCTGCGGTCGGGTGCTTCCAATGCATCGGCAAGTTTGCGGTGCTTGGAATTCATGGCAGAGAGAGTTCCCCGCTTCTACTGTCTGCATGAGATCATGGGGCTATCGGGACTTGAGAATTTTTTTTACTGTGCCCATGGTCTGATCTTTATCAAATTACGGTATTGCTTTGCACTGTTGTAACTATATGTTATAATTATGTAGTTTTGTCAGTTCTAGTCTTTGGTTTGTCCTGTGTTTCTGTGATATCTTTCTGGAGGAACATTGTATCATTTTTTAATGCATGCATTCCTAAATGACAATAAACGAGGACTGAGTGTCCTCATAATCTAATCTAATCTAATCTAATATGGTTTTTGTGCCCCAAGTCCATTTATAGACCAAAATGTGGAACTCTGAACAAGTGCAAAGTAACATGTGAAAGACGTGGTATTGTAGGAATGAGAATCTACTTAGGTAGTATTCACAATGACTTCATTTTTGGGCAGAGAAATCGCTTTACTTTTGGGACTGTATCCTTGGTTAATCTCAAAGAAAGAGTATCTCCATCACTGGGAGTATATTGTAAGCAGATGTAGAAAATAATATTGTTCAGTATAGCATTTCATACATTGTACATCATTCACTGGTACACTGTATCCTGCATAAAGTGAATATATTTTACCATTATTCTTCATGAGAATGCAAGAAGAAGTAAGTTATTAAGCCACAGATTTTTATATCAAAGTTTAATATGGACAACTACCTGGAAAAGAAACAACATAACTCTGAAACATAAAACGTTCTGCTGGGAAGTTTGAGCAACACACTATCAAAGTGCTGGATGAATTGAGCAGGATAAGCAGCATCTATGGTTTAAAAACAGTTGACATTTCAGCTGAGACCCTTCATCAGGACTGAGGCGTAACTCTGTTGGTTCTTTCTAAAGATCTTCCATTCTACCTCACCTTACATGCAGATGACTGCTGCAATAGCTCCATTAGCAACTTCATACCTCCAGCCTAATCACATCACTGCCTACACCTCGTACTTCCACACCCCCCACCCCTGTCACGTAGAGTGGTCCAACAGCTCAATTCTCTGACCAATGAGAGATATAAACATACTGTAGGCGGCAGGTTGGGGTTCGGTGAAGTTTTAGGAATGCAATAACTTGGGAGATCGGCAACATGCTATGTTCATGAGCTGGGATTCATGGAGAGGGGAACTGTGAATCATAAAGAGATGCAGCCTGTGTAAAGTAGGTTTGGAGAGAGAAAGGCAACTGAAACAAATAAAGGCGTCAATGATTTGGTATTAAAGTGACCTATGATCTAAACAGACACTTACTATGTGTATTCAACGAATGGACCAGTGAAGAATGGAGACTTATGAAGTGATCAGGCACGTGGGACAGAATGACATGATAAAAGCCGCTAGAATAACTCTAAAATGATTACACAACCCCAGATATTCCTAACTTGCAGGTTTCATTGGATCTTCATTGAATCTGTTTGTCCTGAAAGAAAATATTATCCTAAGAAATTATTTTTACTTACTAACAAAATACCAGTTCACCCACACTTGGAGTATTGAGTGCAATTCTATCACCACACTATAGGAAGGATTTGATTGCAAAGGACAGAGCAAAGAGCAGATTCACCAGGCTATTGCCTGGAGTCTATGACTCTAGTTACAGGACAGAATTGGATAAACCTAGCCCATTTTCTCTGAAGGAAAGGAGGCTGAGGAGTGATCTGATGAAGTCTTGGCCCGAAATGTCAGCTGTTTATTTCCCTACATAGCTGCTGCCTGACCTGTTGAGTTCCTGCAGAACTTTGTGTGTTTTGCTTAAGCTTACCAGCAGAATCTCTTGAGGCTCAGAGTTATGTCTTGTTTGTTTTCCAGGTAGCTTTTGCTATTAAGATTATGAGAGGCATAGATGGAGTATGAAGTGAAATCTTTTTTCCCATCATAGGGGTATCAAAAACAATAGGATATAGTTTTAAGATGAGGGAAGAGTTTTAAAAGGTCTGCGAGGGGTATATTTCTTAAAACTGAGTGGCTGATATCTGGAATGTGCTGTCAGAGGAGGAGGCAGAATCAGACACAATTTGTATATTTAAGATAGACAAAAGGTAGGTAGGCAAATGAGATTAGTGTAAATGGGGGAAAAGTTTGGGTGCATGTAATGGGTTGAAGTGTAAATGGGGAGATAGGTTGGGTACATGTAATGGGTTGAAGTGTAAATCAGGAAAAGTTTGGGTGGATGTAATGGGTTGAAGTGTAAATGGGGGATAAGGTTGGGTGCATGTAATGGGTTGAAGTGTAAATGAGGAAAAGTTTGGGTGGATGTAATGGGTTGAAGTGTAAATGGGGGAAAGGTTTGGTGCATGTAATGGGTTGAAGTGTAAATGTGGGAAAAGGTTGGGTGCATGTAATGGGTTAAAGTGTAAATGTGGGAAAAGGTTGGGTGCATGTAATGGGTTGAAGTGTAAATGGGGGAAAGGTTGGGTGCATGTAATGGGTTGAAGTGTAAATGTGGGAAAAGGTTGGGTGCATGTAATGGGTTGAAGTGTAAATGAGGAAAAGTTTGGTTGCATGTAATGGGTTGAGGGGCCTGTTTTGATTCTGTACAACTCTATGACTTCACAACTAGTTCATTTAAAAAAAATCGCTAGGCAGGGTTTAAAACCAATAATTCTTTTGTTGCTTTATACTAGTTTAAATCTGGCCTACCGTACAGACATTGATTTCCAGTGGGATTCAGATAGAAGCAACACACAATCATAATTAACAGTTTGCATTGCAAACGAACTGAAACATTTCCACCCCCATACAGAGCCCAAGCCAAGTTCATTGTGTTCCTTTAGATGCAACAATGCAAACAGTTCATGAGAAAGCTTAATGACCTTTGTGGCCAATTTCATTTCTTCTTCTTCCAAAAAGAAGCTTCATTTTATTTAAGTTTGGAAGTTAAATTTAATGAAGTGTTTCATTAAGACAATAGTTTTCTTGCAGACAATCTGGTTAGCTCATTGATTTTAAAAAAGGCATTCTGAATAACGTCCACCACAAAGCACTATGGAATTATATCCAGGTGAGTTTATTAACGAAATTATACCTTTGTTCATGGTTTCAAATTGGTAACAATGGCACAGGCAGGAAGGGTAGTGAGGTCCTGCAAAGTGAATTCAGGGAGTTTGGTGCTAAGGACCTCCGGGGCTGTGTTTTCTGTACTGCTACCTGCACCAGAGTGAGGAAAGAAATAGGAAGATAGTGAAGGAGGGAGTACTTCAGATGATTTGATCACTGGTCTCTCTTCCAAGTAGGTGGGACCTGTATGAACAGAATGGTGTGCACCAGAACTGGAGGGCGACCAATATCCTTGTAAGTATGTGAATGGCATATGCCATCACGTCACCAGGTCGTATATCTGCATCTTGCTAAAGTGAAAAATGAAACTAAGACACACACCTCTCAGGCTCCCTTATTTTTATTTTAATGAGTTTTATGTTTTGGAGTTACAAAGCCGAACAGTGGTGATAAGTAAGTTTTAAAACAAAATCAAGAGACTACTTACCCTACCCGTTGAAGTGCAGCAAGATATTCAATTTAAAAAAAGCAGCACAGCACGTCTCTTTGGAAGGGGGAGAAAGAAACGGTCGAGTTTTAAAAAAAAGCAGAAAATGGACAAATTCAAGGGTTCATAAACAATGAGTATTGGGTGATAATAATCATAAATAAAACAGAAATAGAAATAGTTGGCTACATCAGAAAGTTAGACGCATTTGATTGTAGAAGAAATAACCAGATATTGTATACTGAACGAAATGAGTAGTATTTTGACGCAAATGAAATAGCCAATGAAAAGCGAGTGCCAATTTAGCTGAGTGCTAAATTGAAATTGTTTGCTTAGAAATTTCATTGCTCCAACCAAATGAACTGAAGTGAGCTTTGCTGATTTTGTAACAGTGATGCAGAAACATTTAGGAACAAAGCCAATGCTGAACGCTTTAGGTTTCAAAGGAAGGGGGAGACCATTTCAATGTATGTGGCTGAATTGAAGAAGTTGTTTGAGCAGCATTGTCAGTTCAGTATTGGCATAATGTTGCTCTGAGAGATCATTTAGTTTGTGGAATCCTACAAGAAAACATTCAAAAATGATTCCTAACTGAAGCACAACTCACATTTATAAGAGCAGTCGAGATAGCCATATCAATGGAAACCAGCAGAGAGAGATGGAATTGAGTTGCAGTCAGGAACAAAAGTGAGCATGAATAAAATTGCAAAGTCTTGACAGACACCGGTTGGGCCGAAAAAACTATGAAACCGTTGTGGCAGGGCTCACATACATCAGACCAATGCAGGTTTAAAGGGAGAACTTGCAGAAAATACAACCAAGTAGGACACATTAAAAAAACATGTCAGCAGACAAATATAAATGGACTACACAGGGAAGAGAGAAAAGCTAAAAAATCAAATTGCAGTTTCAAAAATCGCACTAATCTGCATGCTGTTGGATAAGAATCTGATAATGATGAGAGTGATGCCAGATTGGGTAGCCTTGAGGTTTACAATGTGAAAACTAACACGAGACAAGCAATATGCCTTACACCAGAAGTAAACTGCAAATTACTTAAAATAGAATTGGACACTGGCCTAGTTGTTCCAGTCATTCTTCAAAATGAGTTTGAATGACATTTCAAAGTTTCTGAACTGAAGCCTGCAGATATCCACCTAAGATTGTATTGGAGAAAGGATAACTTCTGTGGGAATGATATCTGTAACAGTGAAATACAACAACTGACATGTCACATTAAAATTGTCTGTAGCTTCAACAGGAGGGCAAGCATTGAGCGGCTGTGAATGGCTGAGACAACTATAGCTTGATTGGAGGTCACTGAACTATTTGCATGCCACGACCCCAGCAGTAGAGTCAACTGAAAGTGAATTAAGAAAGGTACTGGATAGTGCCACAACAGTATTCAAGGGCAACATTGGAAAACTCAAAACATATCAAGGGTAAAAAATGATGTGAAATGAAAATGCCACCCACATGTTTTACAAAGTCGGTCCTGTTCCTTATACTATCTGTCATAAAGTAGTCAGTGAGTTAGAACGCATGGATGCTGAAGGAGTTCTTTCCAAGGGTGAGTGGAGCCTATGGAGAAAACCAGTGGTCCCAGAGGCCAAGAAGAAAGGGCCTGTCAGAATCTGTGGTGATTTGAAGGTCACCATCAACCCGGTACTGAAAGCAGATTAATACCCTCTGCTCAGGATAGAGGATATCTTTGCATATCTTTCTGGAGGAAAACACTTCAGCAGAGTGGACTTAGCTGAAGCCTACCTACTGATAGAGATGAAAGAAGAGTCCAAGTGTTTCTTGTTACAATGGCTTTATCGCTATAATAGATTTACTTTTGGAGTAGCATCTGCACCTGCACTCTGACAGAAAGCTATGAATCAGGTGCTGCAAGGCTGCCCAGGCACTTAGTGTTAACTGGATGACATCATTGTTACTGGTAAGGATGTCAAGAAACATCCCTCAAATCGCAAGACAGTGTTTAAAAGATTTAGAAGATTACGGGCTCAGGGCACAATGTGACAAGTGTGAATTCTTTAAACTAAGCATCATTTATTATGGTCACATCATCAACGCACAAGGATTACACCAGTTGCTGAGAAAATTCAAGCAGTGGTGATGCTCAAGGCCAAAGGATGTGTCACAATTGTGATCCTTTTTAGGATTTGTCAATTATTATATAGGTTCTTGCCAAACCTGGCTACTGTCATCCACCCCTTTAACTCATTACTACAGATTGGGAATAAATGACAATGGACAAAGCAGTGTGAGGTGGCTTTCAAAAAGGTTAAGAAAGTGGTGACATTAGACACTAGTCACACATTATGATCTACATTGCCCAGTGAAGCTTGCCTCACCTTATGGTAAAGGTGGAGTCATGTCACATGTTATGAGTGATGGAAGTGAACACCCCATAGCCTTTGCATCACAGTCCCTTACCGCTGTAGAGAAAAATTGTACACAGATTGACAGAGAGGCCTTGAGTCTAGCTTGTGGTATGAAACATTTCAACCAGTACTTGTATGGGAGAATGTTTACCCTCATTACTGATCTTCAAACACTGGTGTCCATTTTCAATCCACAGAGGGGTGTTCCACTAACAGCAGCAACACAAATGCAGAAATGGTCTCTGTTTCTTGGAGGACACAATTACAAGACAGAATTCATGAGGACAAGTGTAATCATGGAAATACCGATGGATTGCCTTGCTTACTCTCGGAAAAGAAAATGCCTAATAAAATGTACACAAGAGGACACTTTTGTATGAGAACCAGAAACGCTGGATCAACAGTTCCGTGCAAGCAACACTAACCGCACGAGACAGAGCTTACATTGCTGATAATCTGCAGAAACTCAAGAAATACAGCTACGATCTGCGCAAAGTCATCAAGGCAGTGAAACGACAATACAGGGACAAGATCCAGACACAACTCTCCACCAACAACACATGCAGCTCATGGCAAGGTCTGTACATCATCGCAGACTTCAAAGCTCAGTGTAGTGGTGTTTCCAACATCGCTGCCTCTCTCCCACATGAGCTAAATCTTTTTTAAGCTCAGATCAATATCGCCAACACTGAGCCCCTGAGGAGAGCCGCTAGAGTGACCTGCACCTTGGTCATCTCTGAGGCTCCAGTACGCAGCTGTTTCCAACAAGTGGACAGTCGCAAGGCTGCAGGATCAGATGACATCCCAGGGCGGTTCTCAAAGTGGGCGCAGCACAGCTGTCAGGTGTGTTTACAGACATTTTTAATCTCTCCCTCTCCCAGTGTAGAGTGCACTCCTGCTTCAAAACATCCACCATTGTCCCTGTTACCTAAAAAGACCAAGGTAACATGTCTGACCCACTGGCATCCTGTCACACTCACCTCAATAATAAGCAAATGCTTTGAGAGGCTGGTCAAGGACTACATCTGCAGCTTGCTACCACCCACACTGGACACCCTATAATTCACCTACCGACACAACTGATCCACAAATGATGCAACAGCCACAGCTCTACGCACCATCCTTACAAATCTGGACAAGAAGGATGCTTATGTGAGAATGCTGTTCTTGGACTACAGTTCAGCATTCAACACCATAATTCCCTCCAGGCTCGATAAGAAGCTCAGAGACCTCAGTCTTCACCCTGCATTGTGCAGCTGGATCCTGGACTTCCTGTCAGATCACCGGCGGGTGACAAGAGTGGGCTCCCTTACCTCTACCCCTCTGACCCTCAACACAGGTGTCCCTCAGGGTTGTGTCCTAAGCCCCCTTCTTTACTCTCTGTAGACCCATGACTGTGTCTCCACTCACAACTCCAATCTGCTAATTAAATTTGCTGACGACACTACATTGAAAGGCCTAATCTCAAATAATAATGAGGCAGCCTACAGAGAAGAAGTCATCACCCTGACATATTAGTGTCAAGAAAACAACCTCTCCCTCAATGTTGCAAAAACAAAGGAGCTGGTTATGGACTACAGGAGGAATGGAGTCAGGCTAACCCCTAGTGGCTGTGTGGTGAAAAAAACACAACAATGCCTCTTTCACCTCAGACGGTTGAAGAAGTTTGGTATTGGCCCCAAATCCTAAGAACTTTCTACAGGGGCACAATTGAGAGCATTCTGACTGGATGCTTCACTGCCTAGTATGGGAACTGTACTTCCCTTAATCACAAGACTCTGTAGATGTGAACTTCCCGCTATTCAGGATATGTACAAAGTCAGGTATGTAAAAAGGGCCTGATGGACCCAAATCACCCCAGCCACAAACTGTTTCAGCTGCTACCATCTAGGAAACGGTACTGCAGAATAAAAGCCAGGACCAACAGTCTCTGGGACAGCTTCTTCCATCCGGCTATCAGACTGATTAATATGCACTGATAAAATTGTTCTTCTATGTGATATTGACTGTCCTGTTGTACATACTTATTACAAATTACTATAAATTGTACATTGCACATTTAGACAGAGACATAACGTGAAGATATTTATTCCTCATGTTTGTGAAGGATATAAGTAATAAAGTCAATTCAATTCAATTTAACTCCTCTTGATGTGTCTTCCCTAATGCAAATTGAAAGTCTCCCTATTATGGCAGAGATGATACAAAGAGAACCCACAAAAGACCCCACACTGTCTCAGGTCTATATAGCCACTAAGATGGCTGGAATGTGCAGCAGAAATCCAGTTCTCCCATTTTTTCCAGTGCCGGAATGAACTTGCCCTTGCCTTATGTGGGATTGACAGTTGTTATGATATTTAAGTTGAAAGCTAAAATGTTGGAGGAGCAATGTGCATGCAGTCATCTAGGCTTGATCGAACTGAAAGCTTTGGCTTGAAGCTTTGTCTGGTGGCCTGGGATAGATCAGCAGATTGAGCAGATTGCCTTGAACAGCAGAAGTTGGTAAGGTATTTTAGAAGGTGTATGGTGTGCTGTCCTTCATTAAGCAGGGGACTGATTCAAGAGCCATGAGAAAATGTTGCAGCTTATAAAACTCTGATTAGTCCACACTCGGAGTATTATGTTCAGTTCTGGTTGCCTCAATATAGGAAGCATGTGGAGGCTTTAGAGAGGGTGCCGAGGAGATTTGACAGGATACTGCCTGAGTTAAAGAGCATGTTTTATGAGGAAAGGATGATCTAGCTAGGGCTTTTCTCTCTGAAGCGAGGTGACTTGGTAGAGGTGTACAAGATGATAAGAAGCATTTATAGAGTTGACAACCAGAGTCTTTTATACAGGGTGGAAATGGCTAATGCTTGTGACATAATTTTAAGATGATTGGAGAAAAGTATAGGGGTGATTTCCGAAGTAGTTCCTTTTGACACAGAGTGGTGGGTGTATGGAATGCCCTGTCGGGAATGGTGGTAGAGACAGGTGCATTAGGGACATTTAGGAAACCCTTCGATAGGCACATGTATGGTAGAAAAATGGAAGGTTATGTAGGAAGGAATTGTCAGCTGGATCTTAGAGTATGTTATAAGGTTGGCATAACACTGTGGACCAAAGAGCCTGTACCGTGCTATTGTGCTTTAACACCAGTTCTATAAATCCAGTTTTCATTTGACCTTCCCAATCACCACAAGCAATTCGTGTTGCATACCTCAACCCCTCCGGCCAGGACATTTGTTTAAAGATGGTGGAGGAAAGCTTAGGGGAGATGTCAGGGATAGTTTTTTTTTTCGTACAATGTGTGTGATGAGTGCCTGCAAGGCACAGCTGGGGATGGTGGTGGTACATTTAAGAAACTCTCAGATAGGCACACGGATGTGGGAAAAGCAGAGAGTTCTGGATGTATAGGAAGAAAGAGTCAGATTGATCAAGATGTAGGTTTACCTGTGTCAGCACATCATTATGGGCTGAAGGGCCTGTACTGAGCTGTACTGTTCTATGCTCTATGTTCTATATTTGCTGACTGAGCAATTGTGTAGAAAAAGACATTGTCTTGGAAACTGTCAAATATTGTTAACAGAAGTTCCACATCATGTGTTACTGGAGCCCCATACTTGGCTAGTACGACAAAGAGTGGTCTCCATGCAAGGAAACTAGAGTCACAGTAAAATTGGGGTCCTTCACACTCTACATGTCCTCCAGCAAGCTATTATTGTGTGCAGCTCTGTATGAAAGATTTCTTTGGCAGCTTTTGAAGTTGGCACCAGTGTCAACTTTTACAGAATTAGAATGCATCCTTGCCTTCTAGTGAGCTGGCACTTAGCAGCCCTTGCCCCTGCCCTAACCTCTTGGCATCTTTGATCACTTGAAATGGAAATCTCATTTGATGAAGCATAAAATTAACTCAAAGCAAAGTCCCTTTTATTTCCAGTTGTTGTCAATCCACAGATAAAATGACAAGAACCATCATATATTGAGATAACAGCTGGACAGACCCCAGAAAGGTCTTTTTAAGGAAACAAAAGTTTTGATAACTGCAATTCTTTTGGGCAAAGAATAACTACCATCAACCCCAAATGTGAATCTCACTTTTATCCCCTTCAAATTTGTGGATCAGGAGAAATCAGTCTTTGATGGATTCAAAGGACTGGTGTAGAAGAGTCATGCAGTGTGCCACAAGAATGCTGAGATACCTTTTCCTGTGCCAGACACTCAGTATGCATCTCCAGTCACACAGTTGCTTGTGCCAGTCAGCTGTCTGACCAAATGCTCAACTGGATTTTGCAAACATTGCCGGCAAAGAAAATACTAACGTTTTCTTGTGAAACATTGTCAAGCTGATAGCCTGTTGAAAGACCAACAGCAATTTTAATAAACTGAAATTTGCAATGTACAGATTGTGAATGGAGAAGATGTCATATCAGATTAATATTTTACATTCTTGTTTGATATACCTCTGTATGGATATTAAAAAGCTTCAAAGAACAATCCTTTGGAAGGTGGATTAGGTGAGGTTATTTGAGCAAGAAATTACCAAGATGGGTCTGAGGCTTTTCTTTTCTCATGTTACGCTATTCTGTTCAAGATACAGCACATACTATACTAAACAAGCTTGGTTTCAATCAGGTTTGCAACTTTATTCCATGTAAATATGAAAAAAATTAAAAGTTCTTTCCAGAACTGCACCCAAATTTCCACAGTTTATTTATGATGCTGTTACAATAGAACATAGCTGTCATTATTGCTAGTAAATGGGAATGATAGAAGTGATACAAGTGTTGACAATCCAAGCCTCAGTCAGTTGTCACCGTAATTGTCCATTGAACTTCCTCTCTGCCCTTTGTCTTTAGCCTATGTTGTTCCAACAACGCCAAATATAAGTCTGAGGAACAGAACCTCATCTTCTGTTTAGGTATGTTGCAACCTTCAGAAATTATTATTGAGTTTAACTGTTTCAGGTTATCACCTATTTGCTATTTCACAGATATGGCTGCATCTTTCTGTTTCATTTTGTTATATTTCAAACTATTTTTCTATCACTTTGCTGCAATTGCTGGGTTTTAATGTATTTGCCACCTTGACAACTTTAGTGTGTAGATATTCACTGTGTTCCCTTTACCCTCCCTCTTTTTGCAATCAAAACATATTTGTCTTCTTAGCTTTCCAGTTCTCATGATAGATTCTGGATCCAAAACATTGACCTTGATGTTACTTGACCAGCAGAAGCTTCCAACATTCTCAATTTCATTTCAGTTTCCAACATTTGCAGGTTTTTGCTCCAACTGGCAATTTCCAACTCACATTTTCTCCAATCCACTTCCACAATTTGACAAATAGGATAAACGATCGAACTGCGTGCTTCCCTCTTCCAAATGTTAACATGGGTGTTTTGTCAGACTTAAAGATGGCTGTCAAAACTATAAGAAGTTAACAAGGGCTGATGGCAGTCCTATCAATGTGAAGAGACTCTCATTGTGAAGAAGTAACTCTTCAAGTAATTCAAGGAATCCTTGATTGTGCTGTAAACTAAAAGAAAGAGAAGGGAAATGAGATTGACAGATTCATTTCAGCCCTATATGCAACAAGTTTTGCTTCCTCTTTTTATTCCCCTTCAAGTACTCCCTCAATAGGGCTTGGCACATTCTACACAATAAAAATCCAGCAAATATGGCCATAAGATTCAGCTGTTCATTGTTGGTTGTTTTGACACTATGGGCCAAATTGTTTTCAGCCTTATGCACAAAAAGTGAGTGGACATTTTTTCTAACATGAGTTGCTCCTTGGGCAAATAAGTATGATAAATGTAAGTAGAGCTGGTTGGTCATGATGTCAATCCTTGTATCCACTACTCAACTACATTGAACTTTTTAATGCCGGCCGCTAATTGTGTAAGAAAATACCAAATTTTGCAGCAATAAGAATCATCCAACCCTCACATAACACCTCTCACCATCTCCCAACAGCTTGATTGTGCAGAGGTACCCTCAGTGACTTGTAGGTTTGTAGAAAATTAATTGAATTGAGAGCTTGCTGTTGGACAAATAGAAGGAAAGTTTAAAAGAGATGTTTGAGGTAAGCTTATTACACAGAGGGCAGTAGATGCCTAGAATATGCTCCAGGAAAGGTGATAGCAGATAAGATAACAATGTTTAGATAGATAGATAGATAGATAGATAGATAGCTAGATAGATATACTTTATTAATCCCGAGGGAAATTATGAGATTTTTAACAGACAAAAGTACAGAGAGGGAATACAGAGACCATGTTCAGGCAGTTATTAATCCTACATTCATTCATTTTCTCACTGATCTCTTCAACGTCTGCACATTTTCAGTACTTCCATGTGAATAATGTATTTGGCCAATAAAAACACGTCCATCTTCTCCAGGTAAGATTTGTATTATTCACATGCCTTGCCTAATACCCACAAGCTGCTGCAAAACCACCATTTTATTTTGCTTCCTGTTAAACAAGTGTTGCTCTACTCAGGATTCCTGTGCATTTTTACCTTTATTATCAGCTACTTCCACTATCTGCAAATGTACGCTGTCTAACTTGATATAATTCTACTTCAAAAGTAAGTTGGTACATCTTAAAGAATGAGTGTTGCTATTTCAGGGCGTAAAGCAACTCCTGGGGTTGAGCAGATGTGCAGCTGAACAGACTAGACACTTACTCAGCCTGCAGACGGGACATTCAACACTACAGCCAGTTTTTATTAGTTTTGCTTGCAGCCAAAGTGTCAACAGAATGCGAGAAATAAGAACTCTGCTCTTAAAGGCACCATGCTGATTTTCTTTCTCACAATTTGCCAATCCCTACTGCCAATTGTATTGTATCTTAGGGTCAACATTAAATTCTGTAGGAGTGCTGGTAAGTTCTACCAGCTTTGAACTTTGAATGAAGGCTTTTGCTCTAACAGGAAGCAAAACTCAACACATGGCACCTATGTTAATTATACATATAGTATATGCATGTATACGTCTAGTAATCATATAGCTTAATGCCATAACATCTTACAATAATCACTGCTAGATAATTTAGGGCGTTTCTATAGTAGCCAATTATAAATTCATAGTCTTATACAATATACTGTGGAAATACGCCCTTTAGCCTAACACTTTCATCTGAACCAAGATGCATATCTAAACTATGCCCAGTTGCATTTGGCCTATATCACTCCAAGCCTTTCCTATCCACATACTGTCCAAATTTTTAAACACTTTCTAAGTGTTGTATTTGTACCTGCCTCTATCACTTCTCCTGGCAGTTTGTTCTATCTACCCTTCAAATTCCCTTTGACCTCTCACCTGAAGCATATTCTTTCTAGCTTCAGATTTTCTGAGAAAATTGCTGTGGTTATCTACCCTCTCGATGCCTCTCCTAATTTCATAAATGTTCATGAAATCATCCTTGAGGCTCCTTCACTCCAGGAAAAGTAGTTCCAGCCTATCTAGTCTCTCCTTATAACTCAAGCTCTCCAGACCCAGCAACATCCAAAATCTCTTTCTGCACCCTCTCTATCTTCATCACAATACTCTGTGCAGTCTCACCAGCCAACGTTTTACACAATTCCATGATAACTACTCCTTGTTGCTACCTATGGTCCTATTCTTGCTGCAGTCAGTGTTAAAGAACTTTGAATAGGAATTGTCAGCTGTTCTCCTCCATCTCCCAACTGGAATCTAGCTATTGCATGATTAGTGGCAAGGACCAGATCACTGGCTGACCGTAACCTTCTTTCCTCATTGTCATTGTTACCATAGATACCATTTTGTACCTGTCAATGAAGCACACTTTATTTGTAATTCATCATTTCTATTTGAAATATCCTCTGGCATGACTTCTTCATAATTACAAAATATTGATGCAATTACAAAGAGGGAGTATCAGTGGCTATATTTCATCAGGAGTTTGAGGAAGTTTAGCATGTCACCAAAGACTCTCACAAATTTCTACAGATATACCGTGGAGAGCATTATAGCTGGTTACATCACTGTATGGTATGGAGGGGTCACAGCACAGGATTAGTAAAAACTGCAGAAAGTTGCAAACTCATCCAGATCCATCATGAGAATTAGCCGCCTGCCCACTATCAAGGGCTCCTTCAAAGGGCGATGCCTCAACAAGGTAGCATCCATCGTTAAGTTCCCCCACCATTCAGGCCATGCCCTATTCTCATTACTACCATCACCAAGGAGACACAGGAGCCTGAAGACACACACTCAGTATTTTGGGAATAGATTCTTCCCCTCCGCCATCAGAAGGGAAGAATGGACAATGAACCCATGAACACTACCTTACGATTGTGCTCCCTTTTTGAACTATTCATTTAATTTTGAATATATATTTATTTTTGTAATTTATAGTTCTTTTTATGTTTTACACTGTACTGTTCCCACATAAACGAAGCAGAATCAGAATCAGTTTATTATTACTGACGTTTGTCATGAAATTTGTTGTTTTGTGGCAGGAGTACAGTGCAAAGCATAAAAGTAAGCTATGACTTATAATGTGAAATGTATATTAAAAATATTAAATGTCTTGCAAAGATAGTGAGGTAGTGTACATGGGTTCATTGTCCATTCAGAAATCAGATGGAGGAGGGGGTGAAGCAGTTCCTAAAACTGGTGGGTGTGTTTCTTCAGGCTTCTGTACATCCTCCAGTGTGGGCACGTGGCCAAGTGGTTAAGGCATTGGACTAGCGATCTGAAGGCAACGTGTTGTGTCCTTGAGCAAGGCACATAATCACACATTGCTCTGTGATGACACTGGTGCAAGCTGTATGGGTCCTAATCCCTTCCCTTGGACAACATTGGTGTTGTGGAGAGGGGAGACTTGCAGCATGGGCAACTGCTGGTCTTCCATACAACCTTGCCCAGGCCTGCACCCTGGAGAGTGAAGACTTTCCAGGCACAGATCATGGTCTCACAAGACTAACGGATGCCTTTGTACCTCCTCCCTGATGGTAGCAATGAGAAGAGGACATATCCTTGGTAGTGGGATTCATTAATGATGGCTGTCGCCTTTTTGAGGTGTCTGTAATGGTTGGGAGGCTAGTGCCTACAATGAAACAAATCTCACAAGTGGGTGATAGTCAAACGGTTCTGATTCTGGTAGAAAATTATGAACTTTGTTCGTACTGTTTCAAATAGGATTCATGTTTTGTTTCCCTGTTGTGATGTTTAACGACACAGTGCACTGCCATCTTCAGAAGTATCTGCAGCACCAGAGGGCAGCGGCTGTGCTGACCAGCTCAGTAATACAGTGCCATTGTCTGCCACCAGTTTAGTAGCAGATGTTCTGGGATTTGCAGGTGAGGAGGGGGTACGTTTGTAAGCATCTCACAATATGTTCAGATACTATGGTAAATAACTGTGGCTGCATGGTAGCTGTAAGCCACAGATGTGATATTGTGATACTAAGTGTGGAGGTATTACAAATTTGTGAGGTTGTGGCTTATGAATTTAAAATTCCAGTCATGATTGTTGGTGATAACAGGTAAGTAATGAAAGAGTCAAAAACAACTGTCAATTCTCACCACAGTGTTGCATTTTAGATGCAACAAACTTCATACGGGGGTGGAGCTTATCTTCAGAATGACTAAAGAACTGTTCAACCAGCTGTGACTGCTCTCTAGTACTAAATGTATCCATACTTCAGTAGATGATCTGTCATATGCTCAAGCAGCCAAACTACAAGCCAGCAGGGTTATTATAAGTTAAGGTAGATGTACTCTGTAAGATATGCGGTCTCTTCCAACATGTCCCGACTGCAGTGCTGTGCCCTCCAGTAATAAAGGCTCAGAACATCATCCTGGTAAACGTGGTGCACTTCCTGCATCTTGGAAGCCACCACTTAGTGAAGGGGGACGTTAATGACAAAATTCACCTTCATTGCACCAGCATAATGACTACTAATAGAGGAATAGAGCATCGATGTTCCTCAGTGACCCCTGTCCTCTATTTTTCCTGCACTATCTAAAACGGAACACATTTAAAAATAATGTTGTTATTAATTTTGGACTGACTATGACAACTCATTGTCTCTCCATTTCTGTTTCTTTTGGTACTTCCTTAATAATTTTTAAGATATGTAACTCAAGACAAATTTGTTGGGTGGTTGAGCAATGTGATAATCCCTCAAATTTAGTAAAGAGAAGATTGGTTACTTCATTAACATCAAAGAATCATAGGAGATTTAGAAATCTGAGATAGGGAACTTATATGAGAGGACTTCTGAGTCAAACTTGGTATCAAAAGATTGTGGAACTAAGGTTGACATTAAAGGACAATAGAACCAGACTTAGTATTAATGGATTGTAGAACACGTCCTTGTATCAAAGGATTGTTAAAACAGATATGGAATTAAAATGCATTAGAAATACCCTGTAGTTCTAATATTTCCTTTTATGACATTGTTAAATTGTATTTGATAATGCATTGATAAT